>NW_017972344.1:0-23568 GCF_001876935.1 Asparagus officinalis
TTGGGAGGTGGGTTGGGGTGGTGTCTATCTACTACAGAGGGTGTCTATCTACTACAGAGGGTTTATCAGCAATTGAGTGATAGTACAAGGGTTTATCAGCAATTGAGTGATAGTACAGGGGGTCCGCAATTAACCCTAAAAGCAATAATCCATCATGTAATCTCAGTATAAGGTACCGATCTCTTATCATGTGAACAGACAAAAGAGAACTTAGGAAACTGAATATAAGATAAGAGAAAGCACATGCATTTTCTCTGAGTTCAATGAGATCATCCCAGTAATTTGACGAGCACATGTCACTGAACTTCTAATTACCCAATAAGAAGCCATGTGGATATGAGGCTTCACTGCCGCCATTGCCTCGAAATCAAGCATTATGTACTGCTCCGGGAGAATTTCAAACTCAGTTATGCATTTCGCCACATCAACCATTCCCTCAAACAGATATCTGAGGGCCTTAAATCGACATTCAAATGATTCCATGGTGCCTAAACTATTCACTCCTCTCAGTCTCGCTACTGATAAGGCCAGAGGGTTTGTAGAAGAATGCTTCAATATAAGCCAGAGCTCCGCATAGCAAGTTGCCAATGCAGACAGGACGATGATAACTTTTGTACCCCATGATTGATTTCCCAATAGCTCTAACACAGACATGGTTGTTATATGTGAAGAATGATCTCTACCTTTATCTCGCAGTATCTGTCATTTGAAATTACAGTCATAAGAAAATTTGCCGATCAATGACAATAAAGAAGTTTTGAGTTGTTACGTCATATTCCAATACCTCACTTGATATGAGATGGATCAAGTATGCCAATTCTTTATGCTTGTCTGGCCAAACTTCTCCTATACCATCCGATAATTTTCTTTCCTACAGGTATGTGTGAGTGATAACAGCCAACGATAACAAAACAGTTTAATCAATAAGCAAAAAGAAAAATTAACGGGATAAGGAATTGGTACATCTTTGGTTGTAATGCAATGCACAATCTCTTCAGCAAGACGGAGCAATGGGCGAGAATCGATATGGCATTTATCTGGCAAATGGATCTGCAAGATCTTCTTCATTAAGATGTCTTCATAGAGCTTCATCATTTGAACTTCTAGTACACAAATAGTTTCAGTGTGGATTGAGTAACAAAATACACTGTCATGATAGTTATATAATCAAACCCAAAAGACAAAGTTGATGATCCTTCAAGAGAACAAAACGAATCAATTGAACAGCTGATGGCTTTTTCTAAAAATTTCAAGTGATATGATCACTGTATTCTCGTCATCCAAAATTAGCAAATGGCTTCTAGAAATTAAAGAGGCAAAGAAACAAACAGTTGGTGCGCAGAGCAAACGTATCACGGGTGCTGTTGCATGGGGCCTCGAGATTCTAAAAAGCTTCCACTTTAGACTGCAGATGGAGAACCTAAGCTTCACCCTGAGCCAAGGCAAGGTTTTCAGTACCCAGGAGAATCAAGAATGGTAAAAGAAAAAGCTTAAAGCTTGGCATTTTTTTTTCTTTTTCTTTTGCTTTTTCTTCACGATCTCTTCATACAATATCTTTTATGTGAATAATAATAAACCCTCATTTTGTACTAACGCTGATTTGAGATGTAGTACAGGTAAATATAGGTTTAGGAAGTGTATGAGGCAAACCAACAAAAAAAATCAACTCAAAAGCTGATTTCAAGCTGATTTCAGCCTTCTACCCTTGATAGTTGACAATCGATAGTAGCCGCTGACCATCAATGGTGACAAGAGCTCATTGATGATCAACATGTGTTCATCGATGATTTTTACTCCAGAGTTTTTTATATCAATGGACTTCTCAACCATCGACGGAGCCTCGACACCATCAATGGTCGAGAGGCAGCATCGATGGGTAATATGGCAGATAGCAGATTTTTAGATTTAATCTCAATTGTTCGTTGTTTATAATATTTCTAATCTCTACCACGTTTAAGATTCTCTTTTCCTGACCTATTGAGGAGTCTATATAATTGAGAGAGAGAGAGAGAGAGAGAGAGAGAGAGAGAGAGAGAGAGAGCCCTTGAGGGTTTGATTTGTGAGAGATCAAGCTAAAGATTTTGACCCCCGCAACCTCGTCAAACTCTCACTCATCATGCACAACATCTCCAAATTATTTTAGCGAGGAGAGTTCTCTTGGACTGATCTTCTTCGTTGTTCTTCATCGAGATATGCTTATATTCTTTGAGGGATGATTTGTTTTAACAAAAGGGTAATAAGATCTTCCTTGTATTATGATCTTAGTTGATATTTGTATGGTTTTGTTTTGAACTTCTTTGACTGTATTCTCGAGCCGGTTCAAGTCTAGAAGTTATTAGACCCTGGGGGGGTGATTAGGGTCTTATGCTAATCTAATCCGATTATATTCCAATTAAAATTAATTAACAAGTTATCCTAGCAAGTATGAAATACAACAATATATATGAGCTAGGATAAGCAATATGAACAACAAGATATATCCTAATAATGAGATATAGGCAATGTATGTGCAATGATATATAAACAATACAAGGGTAGATAATCTAAACAAGATAGTGGATGAAATAAATAAGCAATGCACAATTGGCGATATAAGATGAATGCAAAAACAAATACGCCAAAGACAAACTCAAACAAGCAATATGATCACGGAGTTCGGACCTTCCGTCCTACGTCTCCGCTCCCCATTCCCGGGGAGAAATCCACTATCAACCGGGTTTTCTACGCTCACCCGAACAACATTTACACATCACACTCGGTTTTCTAGCTAACCGAAAACTTTACAATCAACACACTATTGTAATCCCACTCTACACCCACTAAGTGTTGGACCTAGCTGTATCTCCAGTTCGGACCTTCCGTCCTACGTCTCCGCTCCCCACTCCCGGGGAGAAATCCACTAACACAATCCGGTTTGGAAGCTGGAACTTCTTCTACACACTCGGTTTTCTAGCTAACCGAAAACTCTACAACTCACACTCTTGCAATCACACTCTACACCCACTAAGTGTTGGACCTAGCCGTGTCTCCCTCAAGTGCTCGGTTACAACCTCTCCCTAGGCTCGTCAACCGACGCCACTCCTCTTGGGACGATCCCCGACTCTCACCACACACTCCTCACTTGGTGTACAAGTGTATTACAAAGTGAATTTCACAATAAGCACAATATAACAAATGATTGTTCTCAACTATGGATGAGAACGCAATGAAAGCACAACTCAAAGTTATAATCTCTCACCACCCAACTATACTATGTATATAAATACTAAAAGCTCAATGTGGGTGTGTGTAACAATGAGTGATATAAAATTAAATCTAAACTCAATATAAAACTAGCTTTAATAGAAATGATAATTAACAAATAATTATAAGTAAAAGCTAGAGTTGAGTTTAGGAAAACTTCTCTATATCAAGATGGAGAGATGGGGATTTGAGGCCCAAACAATAAGATAATCTCCTCCACTTGTGAAAGCTAAAACTGCTTTAAACCAAACCCTTAAACAAGCTTAAACAAGCTTAAACTCTTTTTAAAACCCTTGTTTAAAAACTTCTTGGCTTGCTTTGAAAGAGAGCAGCAATAGGGTATTTATACCCACTCTAACTCTCAGTCAAAACCCTTAACAAAAGACAAAACAGCCCTAGCAAACAGCTCAGAAAATAGCCATTGAAAAAAGCAACGGATCTATTGTCGGTCGACCGGAAATTCTGTCGGTCGATCGATGGAGAGCAAAAACACGAAGATCAGCTCTGGACAATCGTCGGTCGACCGGTGCGGTCGACCGATGGAGCTTTCGGTCGACCGGACCGGTCGATGCGGTCGACCGAAAACTGACACAGCAGAAAACTGATATGCTGATTTAAAACACTGTTTAAAAATATCAAATAAATTCCAAAAAATGTAAAACTTTGGGGAATGATTGTAGACATGATAATAAACATGCTACAGTGACTGGTTATCAGAAAGGACCTCCCAAATAAAAAATATCATCATTTTACAAAATAGTCCAAAACATGAAAATATGATATACTTGAATTTTGATGTTTTGACATAAACCAACTTTTGAAACTTTGTGAAATGTTTTTATAGACTTAGTAAAACATGTATAAACTGATATTGAAGTCTATAAACTAAGAATACAATATTTTCACAAAATTGCATATTCTATGCAATGTTTTCAAAAACACAATAGAAAATATGAAATATATAATTTCATATATATAATCATAAAAACTCAAAACACATGTATGTATATATATAACTATATATATGCATAGAAACCAAAACTTATGTATATATATATAACTATATATATATATACGAAGAAACCAATAAATGTGTGTGTATAAGATATTGAGCTTAGAGTATCTAACACACATAATATAAACCTATACTAAATATACCCAAGCTTGATAACTAGAACCTAAAAAGGTTAATGATGCTTTAAATGATGAGTTTTGGGTTTTGGCTATGCATGAAGAATTAAACAATTTTCAAAGAAATGAAGTTTGGAAGTTAGTTCCTAGACCTAACAATGCTAGTGTTATTGGTACAAAATGGGTTTTTAGAAACAAACTTGATGAACATGGCATTGTAACTAGAAATAAAGCACGTTTGGTTGCCCAAGGATACAATCAAGAGGAGGGCATAGACTATGATGAAACCTTTGCACCGGTTGCAAGGTTGGAATCTATTAGGATGTTTTTGGCATTTGCTAGTTTTAAAAATTTCAAACTATTTCAAATGGATGTCAAAAGTGCTTTCTTAAATGGTTTTATAGAAGAGGAAGTGTATGTTGAGCAACCCCCCGGTTTTATAGATCATGCTTTTCCTAATCATGTTTACCGGGTACAAAAAGCTTTATATGGGTTGAAACAAGCTCCTAGGGCTTGGTATGCTCGCCTCTCTAGTTTTCTTATTGAAAATGGTTTTTCAAAAGGAACAATTGATAACACACTTTTTGTGAGAAAAAGGAAAAATGATTTCATTTTAGTTCAAATATATGTGGATGACATTATTTTTGGTGCTACTAATGAATCCTTGTGCAAGGAATTTTCTAAAGTTATGCAGGATCACTTTGAGATGAGTATGATGGGAGAGCTTACATTCTTTCTCGGGCTCCAAGTCAAGCAAACTAAGGATGGGATCTTCATTTCACAAAGCAAGTATGCGAAGGAATTGGTGAAGAAATTCAAGTTGGAGAATTCTAAGCATGCGCCTACTCCCATGAGTACTAGTGTTAAGCTTGATGCGGATGAGAGTGGTGAAGATGTGGACCAAAAACTATACCGAGGTATGATAGGTAGTCTTCTTTATCTCACCGCTAGTAGACCCGACATCATGTTTAGTGTATGTGCTTGTGCACGTTTTCAAGCCTCTCCTAAAGCATCTCATTTAATTGCGGTTAAAAGGATCATTAAGTATGTTAATGGAACTTTTAACCTTGGTTTATTTTATCCAAGAAGCACTTCTTTTGATTTATATGGTTTTTGTGATGCCGACTTTGCCGGATGTAAGGTAGATCGCAAGAGTACTAGTGGAACATGCCAATTCTTAGGAAATTCCCTTGTTTCTTGGGCTTCCAAGAAACAAAATTGTGTTGCATTGTCCACTACGGAAGCGGAATACATTGCCGCCGGCTTATGTTGTGCTCAAGTTTTATGGATGAAACAAAGTTTAGTTGACTATGATTTGAATTTTCAAAATATTAAAATCTTTTGTGATAACACAAGTGCCATAAATATTTCCAAAAATTCGGTTTTGCATTCTAGAACTAAGCATATTGACGTGCGCCATCATTTCTTACGCGATCATGTAGAGAGACAAGATGTATCCCTAGTATTTGTTGACACCAAATCTCAACTAGCGGATATATTTACTAAGCCTCTTGGAGAGGATGATTTTTGTCGCATAAGAAATGGTTTGGGCTTATGCACTATGTGAAAGTTCTACATTGCTTGCTTGTTTAGTTGCATCTTGCATTTTGCATTTCTTTCCCCATTTTTGATGGTGACAAAGGGGGAGAGAAATCTCCTCATTTGTTGCATATATTTAGGGGGAGCTCATAGATAGGGGGAGCACCTATCTATAAGCTATTTTAGCTATTTTATTTTTGCTCTTATATAATGGTTGGTTGTCATCATAAAAAAGGGGGAGATTGTTAGCCCTTATGTTTTGATGATGTTCTTACAACCACCATTATCGGTACTAATGGCTTATTGAGTGTAAATGTAGTAAATTCATTTATCAAGCTCATTAGTGCCATTAACGGAGGATGGATGGAATATACGCTACAACGAAGATATCCAAAGGAGGAGGAGGCCAAGAGATGAAGCAACGTTATTTCAAGAACGACAAATTCGACTAAAAGCTTCATCCAATTCAAGCTATATCAAAGCTCAAGTATTGCTCTCTATATAAGGATATTAGCTTTCTTTTGTTTCCCTCTCTAGTGCTAGAATGTAGGCAAAGAGTTACTGATTTTACTTGAAGCTATTGGGAATCACACACACGATTTCATACTTAGGTTTTTAAGCGTTTTTCACAAAATACTATTTTTCATAAGTATGAGGACCTATCTGCAAAATTCCTTTTCTAAACAGTTTGTTTTTAGTATTAAAAATATTTTACAAAGTTTCAGATTTTTCAGAGGTCAAATAAATATTTTGCAAATATTTAAAGTTGGTCAAAAACTGTTTTTCTACAAAATGTCAGAAAGCGGTCGACTTCCTTACTATTTTCCAGAGAGGTCGTCGGTCGACCGGTACGATCGACCGAAATCTCGACTTTCAAATCGGTCGACCGCGCCGGTCGACCGACGGTGGCTCTGCTCGTTTTCTAAGTTTTCTTAAGTGTTTGCGGTCGACCGAATTTTCGGTCGGTCGACCGAAGTGTTTTTTGGTCGACCGAAAATTCCTTTCGGTCAACCGATTTCCTCTTTTGTCAGCTGCGACTTTTTAAACGGTCGTTTGCCTGTAACCTGGATTACTGTGCTTACACTTAATAGTGTTTGGCACAGTCTGAGGTCAGGTGCTGATAAAGGAGATTACTTACTAATTTGAGTAGATTGTTTCTTTGTTTTTTATTGATAAATCTCTTCTATAAAAACCCCAGTCTTCTTCTTCTCAAAGTGCCCTAACGTTTGAAAACCAGAGAGAGCTTTCTGTTTCCTGAGAAAAATTTTCAAATCCTGTTTTCTCTCTGTTTTAAGTGTGATTCACTTCCCAGCTTCAGTAAACCTACTCTTTGCTATAGGGGCTGTGTAAAGAGAGGTTCTTGCATCTTTTCTTCTGCTGTGTGAGTGAGATCTTGTGTAAGATCTACTGTGAGGGTGTGATCTGTTGAGATCAAACTGTGTAGTGAGAGAGATCTGTGGAGATCGCTGTGTAGACGAAGTTCCGGCTTCCAAACCGGGTGTGTAGTGGATTTCTCCTCGAGAGTGGGGAGCGGGGACGTAGGCCAGAGGGCCGAACCTCGTTAACACATCGCGCGTCAAGGATAACGAACTCCTAACCCTATCTCTCTTACTTTTATCGCATTTTTGTTTTGTGGTTTGCTTGTGCTGAATTTTATATTGCATATTAGAGCCTCTTGACCCTAATCACCCCCCCTCTAGGGTCCAACATGAACTGGACCCATTGTCTTTAGGGTTAGCAATAGGTTGACTTGGAAAGTTTTCTTTCTCTCTCGCTCATGATAGTGGCTAGTTTCCCAAGTTGGGTTTCTAACCGGGCTATGGCTTGAGTGTTCGAGTTGAGCACTTGGCTGGTTGTTTGTATAAAGGAATTTAGAGTGGTGGATGACTGGGTCAATATGTTGGTGGTTTGTGTAGAAGCTTTGATCATAGTCTCTAAACCCTTTTCTAAGACACTTAGACGTTTATCATGATCAAAACTTGAAGGATTCACAGGCTGATGAGGATGAGGATGTTGGGTTGGAAAAGATAGGTTAGCTTGTTGAAAATTGTTTGGTGAGTTGAACAGAACTGTGTTTGCCCTATGGAATTGTTGGTTTGAAGCGGGAATGAAAGTTTGATTTCCGGAGGGATTACCTTGATTCCATGCAAAATTGGGATGATTTCTCCAACCCAGATTGTAGGTTGGAGAAAATAGATCATTTCTAGGATGTTAGAATACAGTGTTCATCTATTCTAATGAATAGGGGTTTTCTAGGAGAGGGCATTCCTCTGAAACGTGGGTAGGAGACTGACAGTTATGACAACCAGGGGTAGAAACTTGATTAATTTGAGTTGGAGCTTGTTTCTTAATTTCTAAGGCTTCTAACCTTCGCAGAATTGTCACCATCTTTGTTTCGGAGGCAATGTTCAATTCTAAGTAAAGACCACTAGACTTAGGTTGGGGAACTGATGTAACTCTGTCATCACACCCACTACATGTTTTTTCGAACAGACTCTCTAGAAATTCCCAAGCTTCATCGGCATTCTTTTTCATGAAATCTCCTTGGCACATGGATTCTAAGGAAGTCTTTGAAGAATAGTCCAATCCTTCGTAGATTATTTGGCATAATCGCCATTTGTGGAGTCCGTGGTGAGAATATTTGATGAGAAGATCCTTAAACCTATCAAAGTACTTCCAAATTGGCTCCCCCTGGACAATTTTAAAATTTTGAATGTTGTTTCTAAGCTTTACCATTTTATAAATTGGAAAAAAATTCTTGATAAAAACAGTGATAAATTCATCCTAAGTTGAGATGGAATTTGTGGGCAAGGTATACAACCATTTTTTTGCCTTGTACTTCAGAGCGAATGGAATAAATTTGTGTTTGATCGCATCTTTAGTTAATTCTCTTATTTTAATCATAACACATTCTCAAATTCCAAGATAAAAATATAAGCATCTTCAGTTTCATTTCTGAGGAATTTGGGAAGCATGTTTATGTAGTGCGGTCGAAGCTCAAAATTTATTCCATTTGCTTCAGGGAGCCTAATGCAAGACGGGATTATATTTCTAGTGGGATAACACATATCTTGGAGAAACGGTTGATTAGTCATTTATTCAATTGGTTCAACACGAATTAAATGATGAGTATTATCCCTAATCCATGTTCGCATACACCAAAACAACTTCTTTTTATAACTTTTTTAAGGAGAAAAAAATTATTATTTTTAGATTATGAGAAGTAAAAAGAAAAAAAGGAAAATCCTAACTAAAACAAATCAAAAGCAATCACTTTTTAATCACTCTAACTCTAGGGTTAAGCCTAACTCAACTAGACCTCCTCCTAACCAAAAACTCCTAAAATAAAAAGATTAAAGTTTTACCCGGGTAGTTAGCCAGGTAAGGATAGTATTAGAGGGTGATCAGAGATCAATCAAGTACCTTGTTCCTTAAGGAGCGCTTTACGCAACCCCTAAACCTTGCCTTAGACACCAACTAATCTATGAAAAATTAAACCGATTCACTTAGGGATTTTTTGTTCCTTATTGAGCTTGAGTCCTTAATGGCTAACGTCCAATGAGTTTTAAGAAGGCTTGAGTTTGTGTAGTGAGGAATTAATGATTTGTGGGATAAGGAAAGGGTGATGAAATCCCTCACCTTATCTTGATTATGAGGTTTTTCCCTTAAAAATATTTTTAAGTGTGTGCCAAATTAAGATGCTCAAATCACTTTGGTGAATTCCTACTAACTATATGCAATGCAACTCTATGAATTAAAAGCAACTAAAAAGAATGGAAAAAAAATCTTGTTTTTAAATAGGGTTAACAATCAAACAAATGTGGGAATGGGGAATATTTTTTTGAATTTATTATCTTGTTTAGTAAATGTCCAAGTGGAGTGTGGATTTTATTATGGTCGACAAAAATAATTTTTTAAAATCCTAATTGTCTCTAATTGTAAAGAAGTAACTAAAGGGTGAAATTGAAAATTCTAGAAAAAAGGGTTACTCAAAAGTAATTCTTCAAGTTCTTGATCTCCAACCCAAGTTTTTTAAGCTCCAAGTAGTTCCTTCACAAGAAAACACACAAGTTAAAGAACCAAAATAATAAAATCCTACTTAAGCACCTATTCCCGGCAACGACGCCAAAAACTTGATGCGGCATAAATATATACCAAAAGTTGCAAGTGTACAACCAATCAAGTTATAGTATAAAGAGTTATTGATCCCACGAGGAAGGTATTTATAGGAGAAAATTAGATTCGGTTCTTATGTTTTGTGCGTGACAATTAGGAGTGATAAAAATTATGATTGTGAAGAGATATGAGGAGTGTTGTGAATATGTGTAAAAGTCAATATATAAGATTTTAGATGATAGAAATGAAGAGTGGATGTGATAAAAAAATAAATGAAATGTAAAAGTCAATATATAAGATTTTAGATGATAGAAATGAAGAGTGGATGTGATAAAAGAATAAATGAAATCATAAGGAAAATAAAATAAGGAAAATAAAAATCAAGAAACAAATAATAGAAAATCAAGAACTAAGGAAAAATCAAGAAAGAAAAGATGAAGGATTCAATTAAAGATATGAAAAATCTAGAATTGAATTCCACTAGCTAATTCAATTACAAAATATGAACTATTCTCTCTTTATCATATTTTACTTTAGATTTATTAAGCATAAACTATAAAACCATTTAAGGAAAATATAACCTATTAAATTATTATCTACGTAAAATTAATATTCATGACAAGAACAACAACTAGATAATAATTCTAGAATTCATAAGTATAACTTATCAAACCACTTAAGATAAGCATAGATTATCAAATTCTTCTTCTACCAATTAGTTCTCTAGTTGATTATCCTATACATGATTATTTTAAGCATAAGAGAATAATTCATACAATATAAAGGAAATAAAACTAATTTCATGCAATTCTAAGATTCCTACAAGAATTAGTTCCACATCTTAATAAATAAAAACAATGAATGAATTAAAAAGAATAAGAACTAATTATAAAGAAAAGAAATAAGAACAATGAACTTTACACTATAAACAAGAAATAAATCTAACTAAATTATAAAAAAATAAAAATACAAGAAAATAAATCTACTCTAAAAATTTAAAATGCAAAATAAAATAAAGACAAGAAAATAAATCTATTCTACAAGACATGAATGTAAATCTAAACTAATAAGCAATAAGAAAGAAATTACTAAAAAAAATAAAAAATAAATGAGAAAAATAAAATTAAAGCAAACCTTCAAATTGATCTTTATCTCCATCATCATCATCAAACAAAGAGAAGAAAATTTAAAGTGGTGAAAAAATTATTTATTGATTACAACAAAAAGTTATAATTTTTGGAAGGTATTCTCAATTAAGAGTAACATTCATTTCCAAATAGAGTTACAAATTTTTTTACAGCCCTGACCCCTTACTCTCTATCCCTATTTATAGTAAACATCAATGCATGTAAGCTATTGGATCGAATTTTTATCCAAAACCCTTGAATTTCAGCTCTTGATTTGTAACAAATTGTCTCTGGCATCGATACCAGCATCGATGCGGGCATCGATACTGGCATCGATACCACCATCGATGCGCATTGCTCTTCAATGTTGGTCGAAGTTTCTTCTTTCATTTGGCTTTGGGCTTGGATTTTTTGGCTCTTGCATATATTCTTCATTTAATACCAGGGCTTTGTTGAGAGATATGGTTGTTAGGCTTTGTTTTTGATTAACCTGCAATTAAAGTTAAAACAATTATTAGTGGTATTTTTATTCATATAAAATAGATAATGATGGTATAAAATAGTAATAAAATGTGATTATCACCAGTAATAAAATGTGATTATCACCAGCACAGGCAAAGATCCCATGTAAACAGAGACTAATAAATAGGATCTTCATGTTGTTTGACAAAGTTATAATCTTTTATTTTTTATTGTGTAAGGAGATCGTATAAAAAATAAACTTTTACTTTTTTGAACTTATTGTAATGATTGAAGTTATAATGAGTTTAGCAATGAAAAAGGTAACTTTCGAACCAAACATGCTGGCGACCACAGTGGGATCCGACAGTCTCTCTACCGAGGCTGTAGTGTCACAACCAAGGATCCTGATCCCGGTTGATACGGAGGTCGAATATGAGTTCGACCAGCAAAAGTATGAGGAGTACATGTCTTCGTCCTCCAGATCCTCCTTCCCTCACAAGAACAGGAATATCTCCTCCTCGAGGACGGTCCTGTAGGATCTGAAATAGATATACTAGAACACTAGAGGGGGGTGAATAGTATTCTTTTAAAATTATGCAAAGTAGATTATAAATTACAAAGAAAGAATGACAACAATCTCAGAAAATCACAATCACAAACAAGAGTTTTTATACTGGTTCCACCAATCTGGTGTACATCCAGTCCCCAAGTAAATCCCGCTTGAGATTTCCACTATAATTTTGAATCAAGTACAAAATTAAAATCAAACCTGACCAATTTGCAAGTCCCTGCAAATTGCAACACCAATTGACAGACTCTTGCCAATTGCACACTGATCTCTAGACCAAGAGATCAACCTCTCTCAAACCGAGAGAACTTTACTTGAATTAAACAACTCAATTCCTATAAGCCTTGATTTGAAGTGTTGTGTAGCAATGGCTTAGGAATAATTTTAACATCTGGAAATTGCCTAAATAATATGTATTTTGAATGATGATCAAAGGAAATTTCAGTAAAGATCTTTTTCTCAAAACTTATTGAAATCTGAATTTTTTGACTTTTGAAAAATGCACAAAGAATGAATCTTATAGGTATATAATCATGTCTCATTTTTCTAAACATATAACCTTTTTATAGCCCTAGAAAAGATAATTTTTTAAACTTTAAAAACATTTAAAAATGACTATAAACTATCAATGATTCAAACATTAACGTTCAGAAAAACTACATTAGTAGTCGACTATAATGCATAGTAGTGGACTACTCTGTAATACAGAACGTCTGAAATTTAGAAACTAAAACTTAATAGTCGAGTATTCTTCTTAGTAGTCGACTACTCTGTATTACAGAAAGTCTGGAAAACAAAAATCAAATATCAGTAGTCGACTATAATTGTTAGTAGTCGACTACACTGTAAAATAAACGTTCTGTAAAACAATTTTCAAAGCTCAGTAGTCGACTATATTCTACACTGTAAAATAAACGTTCTGTAAAACAATTTTCAAAGCTCAGTAGTCGACTATATTTACTTGTAGTGGACTACTCTGTAAAACTAAAGTTCTGTAAATCAAAATTCAAAACTGAGTAGTTGACTATATTTCTTAGTAGTCGACTACTCTGTAGTTTTACAGAAACTTATATCTTAAACTTAGACTACAGTAGTCGACTATTATTCTTATTAGTCGACTACTAAAGAGTAAAAATGTTATGTATGAACTATTTTTAGACTTAATGATAAACTAAATACTCTAATGGTTAACATAGGGGATTTCTATTATTAACCAACACACTAAGCTTGTGTTAGTATGTTCTAATTTCTATGTGTGTGTGTGTGAGTGATCAAGGCTTGTACAAAAATTCTAAGTAAAGATAAATATAAAAATTACATTGATGTATTTGTTCTTCATCTTCTTTACTTCATAATGCCTTGAACTCGTATTGCACTTGTTCATATTTAATGTTGAAAGCTGTATTTAAATGTTAGTGCAAATGTATAACACACATAGTGATTCTCAATATGAATAAATTGTTATCATCAAAATTATATCATGGGTACATAATATCCAACATTCTCCCCCTTTTTGATAATGACAAACAATTTATATATATGTAAGTATATTTAACAAATAAAAACTTTGATAAACAAATATACTTACTCCCCCTGCATAAAAGCACATTAGAGTCTACAGTTCATATTGTTGAGTCTATAAAACATAAATTCTGAAAACATTCTCCCCCTTTGTCATTAGCAAAAAGAAATATATAATTATCCTAAACATATCATAATTTCCTCTTCATGAGCTAGCACTTCAAACAGATCATCCAGATTATGAACATAGTCCATAACTTCACCCATCAAAATAGGTAGGCAAAGACTTCCCATAAAAACCAAAAGTTCCACATTGTTCATCACCATAATCTATTTAAAATATATATAGCACATGAATTAACTTTTCAATCATCATAAACGCAACATAAAATTCAATCCTATAAAACATACTAAAGTTAAAGCAACATAGTAGCAACACAACACATATTACATATGTCTTAAAAACAAATAACTACGACATAGTTTGTGACATTCAAACTCAAACAACCAACGTAACACATATTACCATTGTTTTAACACTAAACATAAAATTATCCAAATCTAAATGATGCATGCTTAGTCTTCTAAGGTGCTGGAGGTGGTTGATGTCCTTGAAAGAAAGCACTGAGCTTCATATCCAAGGTATCAAACTTCATATTCATTGTGTCAAACTTCATCTCCAGAATATCAAATTTGTTGGTTAAGGCCTCTTGATTTTTTAGGATGAGCATATTTTGATCAAACAAGGCTTTTTGATCCACTTCCAAATCTAGTATTCTAGCAGACATTGTGTTGTATTGTGCATCTGAGAAACAAGAGGATTCATGCATTTGTGGTATCAGTGTTTTGTGGTTGGGGTTGTTGTTCTGTTTCAGGTTGATGTTGAGGTTCATCTTCGTGAATTTCAAAGTTTGTTAATTTCATCCTAGTTAGGGCATTAGAATTGAAGAATTTAATGGAATGAACGAGAAAATTTTCAGATTCAATATCAACATGAAATTTATCAAAGATTTTTGTTAGAAAGACACCGTAAGGAAGAAATTCTTTTAGTATTGTCAGAAGATTATCAAAATAAACTTCAGTCCAACTAACTTGGATATTCCCCATTATAGCATATAATGCTTTTGCTAAGTCTAGGGAAATGAAATGGAAACTTCCAGTTTTTGGAAACTGGTTATAAGCTAAGATTCGGGTAATGGAACGAGGAATTGGACGTAGCTTATTTGAATTATTCAATGGTTTACTATAACCAGGAAGAAAAATATGATTGTATAGCAATTCTGAATCATTCACTCTGATTGAGCTAAGAGAGGCTCCTCGAAAAGGAATGTTAAAATTTTTTCCAATTGACTTAGAAGTCAAGTCAATTTCTACTCCTTTGACAAGAGTTCTAAGCTTTTCAGTATCACTAATAGTTCATATACGTTCTATATTAGTATAGAATAATTGAACCAGAAAAGGATATATGAGTTTTCTATTTTCAGCAGAGAATAATTCATGCAACCCCACATTTTCAAAATATGATCCAAAATTCCATGGAATAAAATCATCAAATTTCACAAATCGTCCTGGAAGAACTTCAAATGTGGATATTTTGTTAAATTCTTCAAGTAAATTAGGAATTTTTAAATATATGATGATTTCATCATTAACATTAGTATGAACTTGCTTAGCTTTCTTAGCTCTAGACATGATAAATAAAAAATATACCAAAAGATAAGAAAGATCAGGTTGAGAAATTACCAAAAACAGATGAAACCGTAGGATTAGTCGACTATTACTGGATGTAGTCGACTATAGAAACTGTCAGACTGAAGAAACTAATGTATTTGATGAAGATTTTGAGAAAAAAAATGAAAATCTGATGATACCCTAACTTGGATTCAATGGGCTCTGAAGAGGGGAAGAAGAGAGATCGGTTATGAGAAGAAAAAGATGGGTTTTGTGTTTTTGATTTTTCTTTAGAATAAAAATTGTAATTTGTATGGTTAGGATTAAATTAAGAACAAATGAATGGTGAAGATTTTCTCTTAAATATGTGGCTAGGATTTATAGGGTTAAAATCAATGGTTGAGATGAATTTTACTTAAGTGAAACGGATATTGGGTTTAGGGTATAATGGGTTTAAATGCAATATGCTAAAAAAATTGATTTTGGAAAAATCTAAGGCTGTAGTCCATTCTGAGAAAGGGGTCGTTGGCTTCTCATATTTCATTTCCACAACGTTCCAATGTTCATAGCTAATTGATTGGAGATAGATTTTCATTCGGCACTTCCAATAGTTGTAGTTCAATCCATCGAACATATTACTTTTTGAAGATGATGAAGGCATCCCTACCATATCGCTTTTTGAAGATGAACATGAAGTCTTTACTACCAAGAGCGTGAACAAATACTAATATAAGTATCCCAAAGTCTCTAATCCAAATACCAAAATGTTGGCTGAGATGGAGGTAGTTACAACTCCCCCTGCACTTACTGAGGAACCCCAGCAGCAACCAACTAACAAGCAAAAAGAGAAAAAGCTCCAACGCCAAGAGGTTCAGAACCCGAAGTAATCTCGATTCAATAGTCCGATTGGAAGAGATAAACCGGAAAGTTCAAACACATTATACCGCTTTGATGTTATGACTTAGCTAGCTAACATCCTTATGAGGATAACTCTATATGAGTTATTGCATCTTTCCAAAGATACTAGAGAGGCCATGCAAGAAGCTTTGGCTGATTCTGATGTATTCCTCACTCAAATCAAGCCAGTCTCCGAAGAGCTAGAGCCACTAGTTCACCATTATAATTTAGTGGCCAAGCAGTTCCATTGTATCACATTCACTAAGGATGACATGCAAATGAGAAACTCGAAGCATGATAGGCCTCTGTACTTCATCGGATACATCAGTTCTAGCGTTATCAACCGGATCCAAGTCGATCCGGGTTCCATTGTTAGCATCATGCTACTCCAATTAATGTACAATCTTAGAATCCCTACCAACAGGTTATCTTCGACAGACACCATCATCTATGGATTCAATACCAGTGGGTCTAGACCATTGGGTAAAATCTGGGTGAAGTGCTAACTTGGGGATTTAAGGTCCGAGGTCACGTGCTACGTGATCGATGCGAAAACCTCCTATAACTTACTATTAGGTTGACCCTGGATCCATGGTAATCTTATAGTCCCCTTCACTCTTCATATATAGACACCAATAATGAGGTCAAGACGGTGGTCGCGGATAAGCAACCATTTAAAGGGTTAGAAAACTACTTTACTGACTTCCTTCTTTACGGTGTTGAATCCGATATTGAATCATCGGCCTAAGGTATGGATAACAGAGAAGAAGCTAATACCGAAATTAGGCTTGATTATAATGGAGGTTTTATACTAAATGATATTGTACACTTAATCGTCAGATGGTAGTTGTAATTGGTAACTTGCCAAAGAAGTAATAAATGACGATTTAGAGTGTCGACTTATCTTGATAATGTAATGCAGTGATTGTATGATTACCCAGACATACACATGCCGCTTCGGTCATCTTGCATGATAAAAAACATGTCCAAGGCTCATTTGGAACAACCCTCATCATTCTTGCTAGCACAGGGGGTGAAAAGGAGTTAATTTTCGGCAAAGGGAAGATATCTCCGCCACCAGATCTATTCTCAAAGGAAAATAGTGATGATGGGAGACCTGGTCCTCATTTATTCAGATATAGTTAACAATCACGTAACTTCATGAATAAATGGGGATACAATTTTACACTCGAAGAAGATCTTTATTTTGGTCGAGGCCCACGGGTTCCACCTTGTCTGGCCTATGTGCCGAAAGGAAAACCCGATAATTATTATGGCCATAAAAGGGGCCTAGGCTATGTCTCTTCATCCGATGATAAATGTTGCTGGCAAGTCATTGACCAATTAGTGAATAATGATGGATACTCATCTGATTCTTCCAATTGGGACTCTGACATCAGTCTTGGAGAAATATTCAAAGGCCTGATGTCGAATATGACCACGATCGATCCTGCCATAATAGAGGAAGACGACCAATTCAAAGGCCTGATGTCGAATATGACCACGATCGATCCTGCCATAATAGAGGAAGACGACCAATTGCCAACTTAATAAGATCCTTGGATCCATCACATAAATATCCAATATAGCGATAAATTTGAACAAAGAGAACCTCCCACTGAAGACAAAGTGGTCCACGTGAACATGGGCGATGCAGCGAATCTGAAGCCCATATTCATCAGCGATAGTCTTCCACCAGACGAGAGGAAGAGTTGATTACCCTCATCAGGTAATACATAGATGCTTTTGCCTGGAATTACGAAGATATGCCAAGACTTGATCTAAATATGTAGTCCATCGCCTTAACATCAAATCGGATACAAAACCTATCAAGCAACAACAAAGACGGTTTCATCTGCAAATTATGGAAGCGATCGAGTCTGAAGTTAAAAAGTTAATCGACTCGGGTTTTTTATCAGGGAAGAGCAGCATCCTGATTGGCTGGCAAATATCATGTCGGTCCTTAAAAAAAGGGAAAATCAGGATCTGCATCGACTTCAGAGACCTGAACACCGCTTGCCCAAAAGATGATTTCCCTCTTCCGACCACAGATGTTGTTATCAACAACATGTGCGGATTTGAGAGAATGTCCTTCATGGATGGGTTTTCGGGTTACAATCAAATCAAGATGTACCCGGATGACGAAAACATACCACATTCAGGACACCCCATCGGTGTCTTCTGCTACACAGTCATACCTTTTGGGTTAAAGAATGCGGGAGCCACCTATCAACGAGTAATGTCGAAGATTTTCCAGGAACACCTCCAGAAGATCGTTGAATGTTATGTTTATGACCTGGCCGTGAAAAGCCGTAACAAAGATAACCATATCAAATATTTAAGGACGATGTTTGATCTCATGCGGAGTCACCAATTAAAGATGAATCCCACCAAGTTTTTTCTTAGATTATCCAGCGGTAAGTTCCTCGGATTTGTCGTCACCACTAAGGGTATCCACATTGATCCTGATAAAGTAAAGGCGATACATGAGTTACAACTCCTGAGAAACCTCAAAGAACTCAGACAACTATAGGGGCGATTAGCTTATATACGTCGGTTCATCTCGAATCTATCCAAAAAATGTCAACCATTTTCCAAGCTCACGAAGAAGGGCGTGTCATTCATTTGGGATGATGCTTCTGGGCATTCGAAGATATCAAAGCATACCTGGCAAATCCTCCAGTCCTCGTTACACCAAAGTCGGGTAAACCGTTCCTAATTTACATCAAGGCGATGAACCACTCGTTAAGTGCTTTGCTTACACAAGATGACGACAACGGTCATGAACATGCTATCCATTACTTAAGTCGAACTTTGGTTGGTGCCGAATCTCGATTTCCAATGATTGAGAAAGAATGCCTCGCGTTGGTGTTTGCCATCCAAAAGATGCAGCACTACCTCGTTGGACAGACGATCTATGTTGTTTTCAATGTTAATCCAGTCCGGGTATTTATGATGCAACTAGCCTCTATGAATTAGCGACTAGCAAAATGGGCTCTACTCTTGCTCTAATACAATCTGCACTTCAAATAACAGAAGTCGGTTAAGGGTCAGGCGATTTGTGATCTTCTGGCGGCTAATCCAATATTGGATATACTCGAGCTCTATGAGGATTTGCTGGATGAAACCCATGAAGTTAACACTACCTCTCATTAGCAGGTATGGCAACTGTACTTCGATGGCGCTTCCTGAGCAACTAATGTGGCAAGTGCTCCTAGATGTTCTAAATTTTCTTTAGGAGTTAGAGTTATCTTAGTTTCCCCGGAGAAACATGTGATACCTCGAGCCTATTCACTCACCGAATCGTGTTCCAACAATGTAGCTGAATACAACGCGCTGCTCGTTAGGCTCAATTTTGCCAAAGAGCTGGGGGTCGAATATCTTAAAGCTTTTGATGATTCTTAACTGATAGTCAACCAAATTCGAGGAGAGTACGAAGTCAGGAATCAAGATATGGTATCGTACCATAAGGCGGGCATCGAGATGGCAGGTTTGTTCGAAGAATTCTTCATCGAATACATTCCACGTCTCCAAAACACATACGCAGATAGACTAGTAGCATTAGTGGTATCTCTGGCATAGCCTCCTGATACGAAATAATGGGTCACTTTGAGAACTCACTAACTCTTCATACCAGACTACGCCTTGGAGATCAAGGAGGCGCACTCGGCTAGGATTGAACTCGAGCCTCGAGATTGGTGATTTCCTATTATTGACTATGTTGTGCATGGTATTCTGCTAGAAGACATAAAAGAGAGAGACTCGGTCCGATGAAGACTGTCGAGATTCTATTATAATGCGGTGACCAGATACTATATCGTCACGCATACGACGGTTTGCTACTCTGATGCCTCTCGACCGAAGAGGCGAAAGAAGCTCTCAAAGAAGCGCATGACGGAACCTGTGGTGCACATAAGCCCGGTCCCAAACTTTGCGATCGACTTAGAATAATGGGGTATTATTGGTAGACCATGTTTAGGGACACGGTTGACTACGCTTGACGGTGTCACGTATGTTAAATCCACGCAAATTACATGCACAAACCCCTGGAACACTTGCACCCTTCGACTACTTCATGGCCATTCGAGACATGGGAAATAGACATTGTTGGTCTTATTTTTTCACCATCATTCAAAGATGATCGTTTTATTTTGGCAATCACCGATTATTTCTTAAAGTTGGCTGAAGTAGTTCCACTCAAAGAAGTGAAGACAAGCGACGTCGTCAAGTTCATCAAACACCACATCATCTACCGATACAGTGTTCCAAGACAAATCATACACGACAACGGCCTTTAATTTGTTAGCAATGCATTTATTAAATTTTGTGAAAAGTTTAGAATTCAAGACGTCTCGTCGATGGCATACAATCTCACAGTGAATGGATTAGCTGAAGCTTTCAACAAGATAATCATAAAGATTTTGTTAAAACTCGTGAGGACCAACAAGCGAGACTGTGATGACAAACTCGACGAAGCTCTTTGGGCCTATCACACCATAGTCCATATGTCTATAGGAGCGACTCCGTACTCTTTAGTGTAGAGTGTTAGACCCTAGAGGGGGGGGGGGGTGATTAGGGTCTTATGCTAATCTAATTCGATTATATGCCAATTAAAAATAATTAATAAGTTATCCTAGCAAGTATGAAATACAACAAGAATATAAGCTAGGATAAGCAACATGAACAATGAGATATATCCTATATGATAGAAATATATGCAAGGATATATAAACAACACAAGGGTAAATAATCTAAATAAGATAGTGGATGAAATAAATGAGCAATGCACAATTAGCGATATAAGATGAATGGAAAAACAAATACGCCAAAGACAAACTCAAACAAGCAATATGATCACGGAGTTCGGACCTTCCGTCCTACGTCTCTACTCCCCACTCCCGGGGAGAAATCCACTAACACAATCTAGTTTGGAAGCCGGAACTTCTACACACTCGGTTTCCAAGTTCACCGAAAACTCTCACACAACAAACACTATGCAAACACACTCTACACCCACTAAGTGTTGAACTAGACATGTCTCCCTCAAGTGCTCGGTTACAACCTCTCCCTAGGTTCGTCAACCGACGCCACTCCTCTTGGGACGATCCCCGACTCTCGGCACACACTTCTCTCTTGGTGTACAAGTGTATTACAAAGTGTATCTCTCAATTTGGCTCAATTACAATTATTGATTGTTCTCAACTATGGATGATAACACAATGAAAGCACAACTCAAAGTTACAATCTCTCACCACCCAACTATACTATGTATGTAAATACTAAAAGCTCAATGTGGGTGTGTGTAACAATGAGTAAAATAAAATCTAACTCAAATAGCAAACTAGCAATAATAAGAATATGAAAATCAATAATAAAATTACTAGAGAAAAGAGTTAGAAAACTTCTCTATGAACACAAAGAAGAGGATGAAGAGGATTGAGAATGAATCCCTCAATCTGCAGTGAAAACTTCCTCCTTTGTAAACAGAAACCCAAACTTAAACAAACAGTAAAAAACTTTAAACCCTTGTTTAAAACCTTGTTTAAAAACTTCTTTTCTTCTTTTTTTGAAAGAGAGCAGTAATAGGGTATTTATACCCACTCAAAAACTCAGCCAAAACCCCCAAGCAAAAGTCCAAAAAGCCCAGAAAAAATCAGCTCAGAAAATAGCCGTTGGGAAAGCAACAGATATATTGTCGGTCGACCGGAAATTCCAGCGGTCGACCGATGGAGCTCTCGGTCGACCGGACCGGTCTCGGTCGACCGGACCGGTCGACCGACCAACTCTCTGCTGCATGCTGATGAAAGAACAAATGAGCGGTCGACCGGATCGGTCGACCGAAAACTGATATATATAAAAACTGATTTGCTGATTTAATGAAAAATATCATCATTTTACAAAATAGTCCAAAACATGAAAATATGATATACTTGAATTTTGATGTTTTGACATAAACCAACTTTTGAAACTTTGTAAAATGTTTTTATAGACTTAGTAAAACATGTATAAACTGATATTGAAGTCTATAAACTAATAAGACAATATTTTCACAAAATTACATATTCTATGCAATAAGTACTAAAACACAATAGAGTATGTAATATCATAAAAACCAAAACACATGTATGTATATATATAACTATATATATGCATAGAAACCAAAACTTATGTATATATATATAACTATATATATATACGAAGAAACCAATAAGTGTGTGTCTATAGATATTGAGCTTAACGTATTTAACACACATAATGTAAACCTATACTAAGTTACTCAAGCCGATCTTGATCTTCAATAAGCTTGACTCGGTACACTTTGCAGATGAAGCTTGAACTTGATCTTTAACTTTGAATTGCAAGGCTTCACTCCACTATTCCGCCAACCTCCATTGGATATGATCATTGAAGCTCTATTCCATCCATCCTCCAACTACGTTGTTTGTCTACAATACATAGGAATGCACAAACACTAGACAAACAACATTAGTAGTAAATTGTTTGTAAATCATCATCAAAAACAAGAAGGCCAACATATGGATGCGAGACTGTTCTCCTCTTGGAAATTCAAATTCCATCCCTTTGCATTGCTCTCACAACAGGGATGACAACGGAGGAACAACATCAAAAATGTCTTGAAGAACTTGAGATGTTAGAAGAAAAGCGTTTGCAAGCTCAGCAGCAAATTGAGTTTTACCAGGCCAGAATCTCTGGGCTTTTGATAAAAGGGTCCACCAATGAAGTTTTAAGGAATGAGACTTGGTTTTAGCCATCCGACGGCCAATGATCCTTATTTCTAAGAAGAAAGGTAAGTTCGAACCCAAATGAGAAGGACTGTTTGTGGTAGAAATAGTCTACTCAAATGGCACATATCACCTCATTACCTAAGAAGGCTCCCGGCTTATGATGCCGATAAACGGGAAATTCCTAAAAAAGTACTACCCTTAGTACATTCAGGATAACCCATGTAACGGAAAATTCCCAGAAGAATACTACGTGCGGTATTCTTAGGGATAACTAGGTCACTACAAAAGTGATAAATAAGAGATCGTCAAGGTAGAAACATATCTCACTGCTAAGATCAATTTCACCAACTCCCATGTATATTTTGTTGAGATGAGATTCGATCACACCACAGATCAATCTTTCCTCGCAAAACCCCCACTGGTGTTTGATATATCATGATCTTCCACCACAAGATCCCCCACTGATCAAATCAATTGACAATGTGTCCATCAAAATTCTTATCGGTTAAATCCATTTAAACTCTCGCCGTGTTTGTGCACTTAACAC
>NW_017972345.1:0-7863 GCF_001876935.1 Asparagus officinalis
GAATCCGATACAAAACCATCAGTCCAGGGCACGGACAGCGGAGGAGAAGCTGATTCCGAAGCTGGATTCGATTACGATGGTGGTTTTGTTTTAAATGACATTGTACCCTTTGTAATCAATCTTGACGATGATCAATCGTCAGATGGCAGTTGTAACTGGCAACTTGCCACTAATGAAATAAATAATGATTTAGAGTACTCCCTGTCTCTTGATGATGTGATAACACAATTGTACAATAATACCGATTTGTATATGCCGCTTCGGTCATCCTATGTAACAAAGGAACGCATCCAGCACTCTTTTGGAACAACCATGATCATCCCAAACAAGATAGGAAGTGCAAAAGAAGTAATTTACGGTAAAGGAAAAAGCTCTCCATTACCAGATCATTTCCTAAGCGAAGATGAAGATGATGATAAACCTGGTCGGCATTTATCTAAATATAGTCCAGAAGCGCGCAAGCTCATGGAAAAGCAGGGGTACGATTTCACACTCGGAGAAGGTCTATACTTTGATCGAGGTCCTCGTACTCCAGCCAAAGCGGTATATGTACCAAAAGGGAAACCCGATGATCATTATAAATACGGGTGAGGCTTAGGCTATGTTTCCTCATCCGATGATGAATGTGGTTGGCAAATCATCGATCAAATTGCTAACAAAACTAAGAAATGATACTCTTCTGATTCTTCAGCTGGGGATTCTGACACAAGTCTAGGGGAGGCATTCAAAGCCCTAATGGTAAATATGGCTACAGCTGACCCGTCTACAATGGAAGACGATGATCAAATGCCAACATGGGAAGATCCGTGGGTTCATCATCTGAATATGCAGTATGATGACAGGTTCGAACAGAGAGAACCCCCCACTGAGGATAAAATAATCTAAGTTAACATGGGCGATGAGGCCAACCCCAAGCCTATATTCATCAGCGATAGCCTTCCCCCAAATGAGAAGGAAGAATTAATTGCTCTCATCAGGGAGTACATCGACGTCTTCGCGTGGAACTATGAAGATATGCCCGGACTCGATCCCAATGTGGCAATGCACCGCCTCGATATCAAACCGGATGCCAAACCTGTCAAGCAACAGCAAAGACGGTTTCGTCCGCAGATTATGGAAGCCATTGAGGCGGAGGTTAAGAAATTGATCGATTCAGGATTTATCCGAGAGGAACAACACCCAGTTTGGTTAGCCAATATCGTTCCGGTCATGAAGAAGAACGGTAAAATCAGGATTTGCATTGACTTTAGGGACCTGAACACAGCATGTCCAAAAGACGACTTTCCTCTCCCAATCACGGATGTTATTATCGACAATACATGCGGATTTGAGAGAATGTCTTTTATGGATGGTTTCTCAGGGTATAACCAAATCAAGATGCACCCAGATGACGAGAAGCATACAGCGTTCAGAACACCTCTCGGTGTCTTTTGCTACACAGTGATGCCTTTCGGACTAAAGAATGCAGGCGCCATGTATCAACGAGCGATGACTAAGATTTTCTAAGAACATCTCAGAAAAACAGTTGAGTGCTACGTTGATGATTTGGTTGTAAAAAGCCGCAATAAAGAATATCACATCAAGGACTTGAAGACGATGTTTGATCTCATGCGAAGCCATCAATTAAAGATGAACCCTACTAAATCCTTCCTGGGAATGTCTAGCGGAAAATTCCTTGGATTCGTCGTCACCACTAAAGGTATACATATCGACCCTGACAAAGTGAAGGCGATACACGAACTGCAATCTCCTCTCAGAGGATTGCAAGGGCGGCTAGCTTACATCCGGCGGTTCATCTCAAACCTTTCTGGGAAGTGCCAACCATTCTCTAAGCTAAACAAGAAAGGGGTGTCATTCATTTGGGACGACGCCTGCCAAAAAGCATTCGAAGATATCAAAACGTATCTGGCGAATCCTCCTGTTCTCGTTGCACCGAAATCGGGTAAACCATTCTTGATTTACATCAAGGCGATGAACCACTCGATAAGTGCTTTACTAGCACAAGACGACGATAACGGTCATGAACAGGCAGTTTATTACCTAAGTCAGACCTTAATAGGAGCCGGGTCTCGATATCCGATGATTGAGAAAGAATGTCTCGCATTGGTATTCGCGATGCAAAAGATGCGGCATTACTTGGTTGGACAGACAATTTACGTCATTTCCAATGTTAACCCAGTACGGGTGTTTATGACGCAACCGGCCTCTATGAATTGGCGGTTAGCGAAATAGGCTCTTCTCTTGTCCCAATATGATTTGCACTTCAAACAACAGAAGTCAATCAAAGGACAAGCGATTTGTGATCTTCTGGCGGCAAACCCGACCACAGATACGGCAGAGGTATATGATGATTTGCCAGATGAAACCCACGAGGTTAACACTACGTCGCACCAGCAAGTATGGCAATTATATTTCAATGGTGCTTCGAGGGCAGTTAATAGGGTAATAACCCCGGGAGGTTCTACAGTTTCCTCCGGGGTTGGGGTTGTCCTAATCTCCCCGGGGAAGCATGTGATGCCTCGAGCTTATTCATTGACTAGTCTGTGCTCTAATAACGTAGCCGAATACAACGCGCTTCTCATTGGACTCAGTTTCGCTAAGGAGCTGGGGGGTCGAATATCTCGAAGCCTTTGGGGATTCTCAGTTGATAGTCAACCAAGTCCGTGGAGAGTATGAAGTCAGGAACCAAGACTTGATCCCGTACCACCAGGAAGCCATCAAAATGGCAGAATCTTTTGAAGAATTCTACATTGAATACATCCCTCGTCTCCAAAACGCTTATGCGGATGCACTAGCAGCACTAGCAGTATCACTTGCGCAGCCTCCCGAAACAGAGCTGTTAGTCACAGTAAGGACGCATCAGCTTTGCATACCCATATACGATTTGGATATTGAAGACGAAGATGATGGAAACATAAACACCAAGGAGGTGAATTCAACTCAAATTGGGTCCGAGTCCCGAGATTGGCATTTTCCCATCATTGACTACGTCCAGTATGGTATTTTGTCAGAAGACGTAAAAGAAAGAGAATCAATCCGCCGAAGAACACCAAGATTCTTCTATAATGCCGAGACCCATACGTTATACCGTAGAGGGTACGATGGTTTATTACTCCGATGCCTTTCGAACAAAGAAGCAGAAGAAGTTCTTAAGGAAGCGCACGAAGGAGAATGTGGTGCGCATCAGCCTGGCCCCAAACTATATGATCACATCAGGAGAATGGGATATTTCTGGCCAATGATGGTTCGAGATGCAATCGAATACGCCCGAGAGTGTCATGCTTGTCAAATACATGCAAATTATATGCATCAACCGCCAGAGCAGTTGCACACGTCAACCACGTCTTGGCCGTTCGAGACATGGGGTATGGACATTGTTGGTCCTATTTTTCCACCTTCAGTCAAAGGTGATCGATTCATCCTCGCAATCACAGATTACTTCTTAAAGTGGGCCGAAGCAATTCCACTTAGAGAAGTGAAGATGAACAACGTCATCAATTTCATCAAGCATCACGTCATATACCGACACGGCGTGCCAAGACGGATCATTCATGATAATGGTCCACAGTTCATAAGCAACGCCTTCATCAGGTTTTGTGACAAGTTCAAAATCGAAGATGTTGCGTCAACAGCTTATTATCCCGCTGCAAACGGACTAGTTGAGGCTTTCAACAAGACGATCATTAAGATTCTATCAAAACTCGTGAAGACCAATAAACGAGACTGGGACGATAAACTTGGTGAAGCACTCTGGGCTTATCGCACCACCATACGCACACCTACAGGGGCCACACCGTATTTGTTGGTATACGGATGTGAAGCTGTGCTACCATTGGAGATTCAAATCCCATCCCTTCGGATTTCTCTCGCAACTGAGATGACAACAGAAGAACAGCATCAAAACGTCTCGAAGAACTCGAGAGGTTGGATGAAAAGCGCTTGGAGGCTCAACAACAAATTGAGTTATATCAAGCCAGAATATCTAGGGCCTTTAACAAAAGAGTCTGACAGAGAAGCTTCAAGGAAGGAGATCTGGTCCTCGCTGCTCGCCGACCGATAATCCTCAATTCCAAGATGAAAGGTAAATTCGAGCCCAAATGGGAAGGACCATTTGTGATAGACACAGTCTACTCAAATGGTGCATATCGCCTGATTACCCAAGAAGGCACCAGACAATTAATGCTAATAAATGGGAAGTTCCTGAAAAAGTACTACCCCTAGTATATTCAGGATAACACATTTACCGGGAAGTTCCTTGAAGAATATTCTAGAGGATAACCCGAAATTATTTTTTTTACCACCAAAATTCCTCACTGATCAATTTCAATTGACAGTGGGTCCACTAAAAATATCTTTCTGTCCCTCTTGATTCTTTCCATGAACGAGAGGACCACTTTCAGTTCGGAGCCCCCTTTCGATAAACGAAAGAACTCCCTTCCTTTTCTCTTTGGTTAAGCCTTCTCATGGTTATAACCGAAGTTGGAATTCCACTTCGATAAATGAAGAACCTATTTCTCATCTTTAGATAACCAATCCTATAAAAGGTAGGTTTCTCTAGATTTTCCAGATTCTTGGAGTGGAGATCCCACTTTTAGTTTCTTTTACGCTGGAAATAGAATATAAAATTCTTCCTTTCCAGAATCAAGGAATAGAATATAAAATTCTTCCTTCCTTGTTTTTCGGGTTCGCCTTCACCCCAAAAGAAGACCGGGAAATAGAATATAAAATTCTTCCTTTCCCGCACTGACCTTTTCCAAAATCTATCAATCTAGGATTCATCCTAGGAAGTTTATCCCGAATCCTAAGCAGGGATAAGTCTGCGTCTAACACGCGCTGCCGGTTTAGTCTTTTCCCGCAGAAAAAGACACCAGAGTTCGATTCTGGGGTATTTTATCCTGAAACCTAAGCAAGGATAAGTCTGCGCTAGAAAAAGACACCAGAGTTCGATTCTGGGGTATTTTATCCCGAAGCCTAAGTAGGAATAAGTCAGCGTCTAAAACACGTTGTTGGGCAGCCTATTCCCATAATAATGGCGAAGTCTACGTATTCGAAATCGTAGCATTAAGTCTAAGGGAGTTCATTCCTTTAGCACAACGTTACATGCGAAACGGATTTAGATAATCCGCATGCTAGCCTGACTCAAAATCAAATCCGTTGAAGGCTGGGGGTTAGCCAAAAATCCTAAAGTCAACACCTAACTCGTGTCGCCGGGTAGCCTATTCCCGTAACAATGGCGAAGTCTACGTATTCAAAGTCGTAGCATCAAGTCTAAGGGAGTTCATTCCTTTAGTACAACGTTACATGCGGAACGGATTTAGACAATTCGCATGCTAGCCCGATTCAAACAGTAGTCGGTAAAGGCTAGTCAAATCCGTTGAGGGCTAAGGGTTTGCCAAAAATCCTAAAAGTATTATGGCCAATCATTTCAAACGGAATAAGGAATCATAATAAAGATAAAACCAGTTCCACTAAAAGGACCAAAAGTCAGAACATTCAGCAAATGAAATCATACATCAAAAACATGGCCAAAAATCTGCTGATTAAGCCTAGACAGCTTCTCATCATAAGCTTGCCTCAGCTCAGCTCTGATGGACTCCTCAGTAGTGGCTAAAGTCTTCGTAGCAACCTCCTCCGTTTCAACCAGCTTCTGCTTCAAGAACTTCAGGTCATCTGATAAAGCGGTGTGTGCCTGCTGGTCCTGTGTCTTCGTCATCTGAAGAATACTCAAAGTCTCCTCTTTCTCACGGAGTTCTCTTCGGAGCTGGTCTATCTGGGTCTCACAAGAAGCAATGGAAGAATCAAGCTCGTCGAGTGAGGATGACCTAATAGCAAGGTTAGGCTCAAATCGATCTACCCGGTCCCGCTGCACCTGAATGTCGAACTCAGCAAGAAGCCTAGTATCGCGCCATGTCTGTAAGCGAGTATTCAGCTCGGCAGCGATGAATGACGAGGCACCTGCATCCCGGAGCTCACGAAACGTCTGAAGCTCACGCCCTAGGTAGTCAAGATCATCAACAATAGCCTTCGCCAAATCCGGGTACCCTGCATCCTTTATTGAATTTATCTTGAGATCAAGGAATGGCTTAAACTGGTAAAGAGGAAGCCCGCTGTGGAAAAGTTTGCCAATCATAGCATTCACAAAGGAAAAGAAGGAACGGATCTCTATGCAGATGACAATCTTCTCTGGGTCACTGTCTGATAATAACTCCTTCACAAGGACGTGAAGTCGAGAAGAAAGCCCTACACAAAAAGGAGAAATCCGTCAAAAGCCTTGACGAAGAAATAAATAACATTTCTCAGTAGCTCAATTTATACCTTCTTCCTCTTGAGTCACTGGGGGTTGTGGAGGTGTAACGGCTGGGGGTGTATCAACTGGAGTAGTTGGTCCCACAGCCGGCTCGACAGGATCAGTCTCGACAAAAGCTTCTGTCAAATACAAAATAGAATTCTCAGATACATCATATTATAGTCGCATTAGTCAAAATTGACTGGTCCTATAATTAACTTAAGAAGAGCTACGTACCTTCAGAAAAACCATCCTCGGGATTCTTAGGGAGCGTAGACTCAGGAAATACATCTCCAAGCAACTGGTCATCAATCTGAGGAGAACCTACATAAAGTGGAGCATAGGAGTGTCCACAAGCAAGCCCTCCTCGTCAAAATCATCAGTCAAGAAATCTGACACAAGAGAATATAAGTACGAAAGGAGAATAAAAGAGACTACGACCAATAGAAATGAGTTACCTCTTATGGGTGCGTAAGCCTCTCTATTCCCAAGATCCACGTTTGCCTCCTGCAAATTATCTAAAAGAGCAAGAAGTATAGAGACAATTAGGGAATGCACAAATTCCAAATCATTCAACTCCTTTGTGTATTGTTAATGGTAGATGTACCTGGATTCATCGAACCGGGTCCTACATTAATGGTCTCCCTAATGTCACCAGCTTCTACAGACCTTTCTACCGGGTGCGGTGAGTCGGGCTCACCAGAAAACCTAAAATCATGAAAAATAGGATCAGGACTCATCTCTCTCTCCCCATGTCCTCCTATATAGAGATGGAAAAGCATGAGTCAAAGTTCCGAATAATCGAGAGGTTGGTCTATAGGGTAGATGTTACCTCCATCACTGGCAGGATCGTTGGTCTATAGGGTAGATGTTACCTCCATCACTGGCAGGATCGTCACTGGCCAAATCCATATCAGATGATCGCGAAACTGCACGCGGCTTGCGGCATAATCTCTTCCGCCTAGCAGCAGGGACAATAATCGAAGGTCTCGCCTGGGGAGAAGGACGAAACTCTTCATCTTGGTCAGCTGTGGTCCCTGAAATATCAAACCATTGTCAGGCTTAATAATTCTGGAAAGAGTAAGAAACTGACCTCGTTCAGAATAGTCCTCGTGATCTTCAAGATCTCCGCCTGAAGCTTCATCAGCAGAATGAAAGATCTTCTTTCCCTCTTCGTCAATCCGACGGGTCTTGTGCCGTGCCCTTTGTGATCGAGCATTTTCCCAAATCATACGAGAATCAGCCTGGGAAGCCTCCTCAGCCTCTAGCTCCGTAATCAGCTTCACAGGAATAGTTTTATTGGCTGCTAACAACCACTTGCAGCTTAAGAAGGTGAGGTTCAACTGCCGCTCAGAAATCAGGAGACTGAACTTAGCACCAGTACAGCCCGTTACGGTCCACAACCATGCACGAAGATCGTCCACCAAACCGCCGTGGGTCCGAAGCTGCTGACGTGGATTCCCGACATAAAGCTGATCATAGCCAAACTGGCGAGCGAATCGGCAGGGTAGGTATGGCTCTATGAAACACTAATTCCTCACCCGAAAAGTCAGATAACCCGGCCTGATGTTCACCAG
>NW_017972346.1:0-7533 GCF_001876935.1 Asparagus officinalis
GGATAGTTGAAGTGTTGGGAAAAAAAATAAAGGGCAATTATTCCAAAAAAAGACAAAAACAAGATCAATCAAAAGCAAAAAAAATTAAAAACATAAGAGAGTCCAGCTGAGTAGATAAACTGCCTATGAGTAGTACATTAAGGTTTTAGACTCGAATTTCTTGGAGATAACCAATAGAAATTACTTTACTGAAACACCCGAGGTCTAAGAGTTCATAAACCTATAGAAACGAATAAACTACCCAAAACATATATCATTCACTGGGGCCGGGCAGGTCGGGCATGGCTTAGGCTAGCGTAAACCTGGACTACTTTTTTGGCCCCGGCTCTGGGGCTAGACCCAGCCCGGTTCGTGACCCGGGTATGTCATGGGTTAGATCGGGCCCGACCCACTCGGGCCCGAGCGGGACATGACCAGTGGCGGCTGGACCAGGTTAGCCTCGGGTCGACCGCCGCCACGCGCCAACCTAACAATATGGATATATCGCAATGTTTTCTCGCATGCTTTGGCATCCCAATAATTCACTTATTTCTTATTATTTTACATTTTAGTCCTGCGACAAAGTCAATTCACTACAAACACTGGCTTCATCAAACTTCTACACTTCTCCTTCTCTACTCTGTAACACTGACACCCACTCCTCACGTTCTTCATCCTTCCCCACCCCCCCCCCCCCCACCCCCCAACCAACAAGTATGTCCTCCTACGATCGCTTATCTGAGCTCAAAGCCTTCGACGAGACGAAAGCAGGCGTCAAAGGCCTCGTCGATGCAGGCATCACAACCATCCCTCGCTTCTTCCACGACTCTCTCACGGACAAAACCATCAATCCAAACCCACAGATCTCGATCCCCATAATCGACTTACAATCTGATCAAAGAATCCAAGTCATCGACGAGGTGAAGCGAGCATCGGAGACGTTCGGGTTCTTCCAAGTGGTCAACCATGGAGTGCCCCAAGAAGTCATGGAGGGGATAATTGAAGGAGGAAGGAGGTTTAATGAGGAGGGTAATGAAGTGAAGAGGATGTATTATACGAGGGATACGAGTAAGAAAGTGTATTTCAATAGTAATTTTGATCTGTATCAGGCGCCCTCGGCGAACTGGAGGGATACCCTGACCTGTCTTATGGCGCCGGAGACCCTTCAGCCGGATGAACTGCCGCTTGCTTGCAGGTAAACTTCATCTTCAAACCTGAATAAATTTAGTCTTTCATATGAATTTGAGTGCAGTTTGGATTCACGACGCCAGCTTAAACATTCAAAATAAAAGACACATTTCCAAACCTGAAATCTCCTCACACGAAATAGAGGGAACATAAGTATGCCACTTGAATCAAAACCCTTGAATCACTGCACAACTCACAAAGTGTGTTTCGATTCGAGGGACGTTTTCAATTAGTACACCTGAGTCGCAAAAAAAGCCGAAAAGGAATATATGAATCACTTCAGTTACTTTTATATTTTACATTTTTCTTTTTTGTTGGGAGTATCTCTCATCAATTCTGTTTTCTGTGTGTTGATTTAGTAAAGACATGACATGTGATTTAGTCCTACAACAGAAAAACATCCAGATGTATATACAGTTACATATATTTCGACGCATTAGGGTCAATTCGTTTTGAGTCGGTTATGTCAAACAAGCTCCATAGGCTAGCATGCTTACAGTGGGGAGAAAAAAGAAAAAGAAAAAAAGGAGCACAAAGATATCAAAGATAACATGTGTTATAGTATTCCTACCCATGGACGTACGATGTATTGGCAAACAAACAGATGTATCTTCATATGTCTTGCCCCGCTCAACTGGATGGCCCAGATCCCTCAAGAATCTGACTTAGCCGATTCGCCAAGTCGATGTTCTCCCATGCCAACATGAAAGACGGTGTTAGTCGGTCCTCTTGTCCTGGACGACTCGCCAAGAGTCTACTCGACTACTCGTCTAGAACACCTCTTGGAACCGCCTTGAAACGACGTTACTTCTCGACGAAGCTATCCTTACTGGCTACAGGTCCACATCGCATTTAATGCATAACAGGTGCGTTATTTCTCTGGCCTCGGTAGTCTTCATGACTCATCGAACCACGTGGGCCACTGTCTCGCCACTGATCACTTCCCATTAATGCCGAAGTGATCTACCCTCTAGTCGCCAGCCGACACCTGTAAAGCAAAAGCTGGCTCAGCTGCCAACCCGCACTTCGCCACCGCCTCACTGTGCTTGACCGAAGTGACCAATTAACCCCTCGTGCTTCGGATATAAATACCTATATCATTCGAACTTAAGGGGGACTTTTGGATGAAAAACACAAATCGAACCTTGGAGCATATTACTGCACAAAAGAACACACTGTTTTAACTTTTCCCCCTCAAGTTCATCAACTAACTTGATCATTGGAAGTATAACGTGGGAACTAATCCCCGCCCTCTTACGAGTTTCTACAAGTACAGATTGATCAACACCCTAATTCAAGAACCAGACATAAAGACAGGGAAGAAAGTGGCACTTCATCAACGATGAACCGAACCTATCCTCTTCTGGATACAATTGACTGTTTGATCTTAGTCATCAACAGTTTGGCGCCCACCGTGGGGCTACTTTTCTTTTTTGAGAAAAAGTGTCAGGTTCTGAGCAAGGGTCTGACCAGTCTCACCCTATAGAACACCACAATTATGTCACTCGACGTCAACTCGAGGACACTACTCGCAGACTTGCTCAATCCTTTTAGGAGCAACTCGACATCTTTACTAACAAAGCCCTTGACCGGCTTCCACAACAACAACAAGTTTCATCGGCTCACCACCTGCATAATGAAGACCGGAGACCGGAGACTCCTCCACCTTGGAGCATTGCGAGAGGTCCCACCTCGGATTCCTCACACAGCTGTTGAACAGCCAGGTCGCACTGGACGACAAGGTTCACTCTCCCGTCACACACTCTGCCAAGAAGAGCCTCGCCGCCAACCTCTTCCTTAACAGGAAAGCACTAGTGAGAGTTCTGGTCCTAGTCACCTAGAGACCACAATGGAGGAGCCTATAGGGCCCATCATCGCCACCATACGTCACCAACCCCCTCTACCACCGTAAGGGACTCCAGTTGTGATCGAGTGTACCGGCCAATCGCTGGCACCATAGGGGGGAACCACCCCTTCTCGGATGATATAATGAATTACATGTTCGGGAAGTTCAAAATGCCCCGCGTAGGGATATATACAGGTGAAGGAGACCCTGCCGAGCATGTTCAAAACTATTATGATATAACGAGCATGCTCCAAAATTCGGAAGCAATCCTCTACGGATGCTTCCTGATCACTCTTGCAGGGAGTGCTAAGCTTTGGTGGAATTGCTCTCTAAAGGAAATCCATCAGTAGCTTTCGTCAGCTCAGCTGAAAATTCATCCATCACTTCTTGGCTAATACCAAGCAGAAATTACCCCCCATGTGTTGATTCAGATGAGGCAAGGGCCTGAAGAGAGCCTCCGAGCCTATTATAAAAGATTTCAGGCGAAGAGACTGGAGGTCAATGGCCCAGGAAGTGCAGTCGCCATGTCCGCACTCATTGCGGGCTTGTAGAATAATGAGTTGGCCGACTCGCTTGCCAAGAAGCCCATTGACAACTAAGAGCAGTTGATGGCCAAGGCACACGAGTACATGGATATGGAGGACGCCCGAGCCTATAAAGCATCAACTAGGAACTTAGAGACCTCTACGGCCGTAGCATTAACGCCACTAAGGGCTACAACCATTTTGTCCACCTCGACAACCACACCGGTTAGTACCAACTCTAGAATCGGTGAGGGGCCTCCCTGCAAGGCGAGAATGGCCCAAAGACCCCCCAAGATTCGACCCTCTCTCCAACCGGACCAATAGAAAGGACTAGCAGAGGAGTCACGAGCCAAAAACAAATCTCACCATCTTCGACACCTCTCTCACCAATGCTCTCGCCATGGTCCAGAGAGAGGGATACCTCAAAGAGCTCGCCCCTAAAATAATGTTGAATCCAAAGAACCGTGATACCTGATAGTTTTGTCGGTATCACCAGGATCACGGTCATCTCACCAACGATTGTCGCGTCCTCAAGAGGGATATTGTGGATTTAATCGAAAGGGGATATTTAAAGAATCTTGTTGCTCGACAGGATCATCGAGAATTTGACCTGCATTGAGCCGAAATGAGGTCCGGTTCGCGATCACTTCATCCTCAACCACAACAGGATAATCAACCCTCGGAGCCTAGCCACAAAGGAGTCATCAATACCATCAGTGGTAGTCCAACTATTGGAAGATCTTCTAACAACGCCCATAAGAAATATGCCAAGAGGGTGTTGTGAGTCTACGAAGTTGACAAAAGGATAAAAATTGACGAACCCGTATCTTTTGGGGACGCCGATCTACGAGGCGTGTAGACACCCCATGATGATCCTATTGTCATCACGGTAGGGATTGACAACTACCGGGTGAAACAAATCATGGTCAACACAAGAAGCTCAGTAGATATCATGTATGTCAATGCCTTCAACAAAATGGGCATCAATAGATCTCACTTACTCCCCTATAGAGGACCCCTTATCAGCTTCACTAGGCACTCTCTTCTTCCATAATAAATGATCACTCTCCCACTAACGGTAGGAGAGTACCACAGGCAGGTTACTGTCCCTGACCAATTCTTGATAATGGATCTTAAGTCGGCCCATAATGTTATCCTCGGTCGAACTGCCCTCCACCTGTTGTGAGCCATTCCCTCAACTTATCACCAAATGCTCAAGTTCCCGACTCCCAACAGAGTCGGTGTGGCCATGAGCAATCAACGAGAGGCTAGATCCTGCTATCAGCTCTCAGCTAAGGGTAAGGGTGTGCCAGACGCCCTACCCGTGGAAAAGGCCTGCCTCTAATTAGAGGAAACAATGGAGCAGCAGAGGACAACACCGGTGGAGGAGCTTTAGGAGATACCCATTAACCGATAAAGATTAAAGACGGTTAAAATTGGGTCAAGCTTAGTCGAACCCTTACGAGGGGCTTGGTCGAATTCCTGCAGGCGAATGCTGATGTCTTTGCCTGGGAACCTAAGGATATGTCAGGGGTTCCCCCCAAAGTCATCAGCCATGAGCTTGTTGTTGACAAACACACCATGCCAGTCCGATAGAAGAAAAGGCACCTCAGCCCAGAACACCAAAAACCGGCAGCTGACAAGGTCAGACGACTTCTTAGTGCCAGCTTAATCCGGGAAGTCCAATACCCGGAGTGGTTAGCTAATGTTGTCTTGGTGAAAAGCTACGAATAAATGGCGAATGTGTGTAGAGTTCACCGACCTCAACAAAGCCTAACCTAAAGGCAACTACCCTTTGCCTTGAATTAACCAATTAGTCGACGAGAGTGCGGGCCATGAGTTGCTCAACTTCATGGATGCCTTCTCCGGCTATAACCAGGTCTTTATAGTGGAGCATGATTAGGAGAAGACCTCTTTCATCACTGATCTAGGCACCTATTGTTATAAGATGATGCCCTTCAGTTTGAAGAACGCAGGAGCTACCTATCAGAGACTTGTTGCTAGAGTCTTTAAGCGCCAGATCAGGCGTAATCTGGAGGCTTATGTTGACGACTTGCTGGTAAAATCAAAGCAAGCATTTGTCCATATCTCAGACTTGGACAAGACCTTCTCCACCCTCTGGCATTATCGGATGAAGCTCAATCCTGCTAAATGTGCCTTTAGGGTATGTAGGTGTAAAATTTGATTTCCCAAAATAGGGATTTTATTTGTATTGATAAGAATGGCTTATTACAAACTAATGAATCAAAGTTATAAAAAAACGGAGGGAATGCCCTCCTTGTTTAATGTGGGGTTTTTGGTAGCGATAGGATGTTTTCCTCAGTGTCGGAACTGAGTTTGCTTCCCTTGAACAATCCGAGCGAAGTTGCAGGCGAGCTTCGGTATGCAATAGAAGCTTTTGTTGACCGAGTTCGAGTTCCCGAGCTTAATAGTTGTCAAGGTTGAAAGCTGGAAAAAGATGCTACAGTGCAGGGATAATGTAAAGAGCGGGTCGCCAGCCAACTAAGAAGTGAGCTAATCAGTCGAAGAGCGAACCCCTTTCACGTAGCTAGGAGTGTCTCTTAAATAGGGAAGAGACAACATGGTCACTCCTTTGAATCATGGGATATGACCATGCACTATTGAGATATGTCGTGCCTCTCACTTGTACTGTGAGCGGCTGCTTGTTGGGCTCGGAGCACTGTACTCCTCCCCTTCACGTCACGAAAAATGGGAAGGCCCATCCCTGTACGTGATAACACCACCACCAAGTATTCTGATGAGCTTGGAAAGTTTGCTCTCACTTGTATTGTAAGCTGTTGCTTGATGGGCTCGGAGCACTGTACTCCTCCCCTTCACGTAGGGGGAAATGGGAAGGCCCGTCCCTGTACGTGACAGCACCGTCGCCGCGTATTCTGGCGAGCTCGGCAAATTTGCAGGCGCCTTGCTGATCGCCTAATCGTGCAGGCGAGCTCAGCGCTTGACTCGTGCAGGCGAGTCAAGTATGCAGGCGAGCACCGCCACTGAGTGTTATGGGCGGTTATTTGAAGGATATGGAGTACTATACTCCCCCCTTTTCATGTCGTGGGAAATAGGAAGGTCCATCCCTGTACATAACATCATAGCCGCCTAGTATTCTAACGAGCTTGGCGAGTTTGCAGGCGCTTTGCTGATCGCCTAGTCATGCAGGCGAGCTCAGCGCTTGACTCGTATAGGCAAGTAAAGTATGCAGGCGAGCACCGTCGTTGAGTGCTGCGGGCGGCTATTTGAAGGATATGGAGTACTATACTCCCCCCTTTTCACATCACGGGAAATGGGAAGGTCCATCTCTGTACGTGACACTATAGCCGCCTAGTATTCTGGCGAGCTTGGCGAACTTGCAGGCGGATTGCTGTTTGTCTAGATGTGCAGGCGAGTTTCGTTCGTGTTGGCGAACTTGCAGGTGGACTGCTAACTTCCTAAACTTGTAGGAAGCCTGTTGATTGCCTGGACGTGCAGGCGAGCTTTGTTTGTGCTGACAAACATAGCGTTGAGTAGATTTCTTTCGTGCTGGCGAACTCATGCTGGCGGGTTTATTGATCATCCCATTGTTGAAGCAATTTTTATAGCCTACAAGACCCCTTTCAAAGTTTTCAAACCTAAATCAGGTCGCGTGTGGTCTGGAACACTTTGAACAAAGAGGATCACTGTTCATCGAGGGACACGTGCACCTCAGATGAGTTAGTTTGTTTTGGGCAAACTCAAGTGACACGCGAGCTCAAAGTAAACCAAGCAAAGTTAGATGGGCTGGCTCAAGCAACAGGCGAACTCGAACAACTGGCGAGTTTATTCGATAGGAGAATTGATTCGTGTAGGCGATCTTGAGAGACAGGCGAGCTCAAAATCAAGCGAGCAAAGTCAGATGGGCTGGCTCAAGCAACAGGGGAACTCAAACAACTGGTGAGTTTATTCGACAGGCGAATTGATTTGCGTAGGCGAGCTCAAGAGACAGGCGAGACTCGCTTTCGTAGGTGAGGC
>NW_017972347.1:0-49046 GCF_001876935.1 Asparagus officinalis
GGGAGACGCCAGTCTTCCTGATCGGGCTGATCCGGGGTTTGATGGGTGGCGTTTGCTTTTGGGACGTCTTTTAGTCGAAAGAGTTTTCGGCTAGCGACTGTGACCCGTTGGGTCGTTCCTAGCGGCTGGGCCAAGTTAGCCACCAAGGATGCAAGAGCGTCCGCATGCGTGTTCTTGGAACGGAGCACGTGCTCAATGCGGAAACTCTCAAATGACCCTACCAGTTTGATAGCCGCTTTGTGGAGCGGGATGAGATCGTCGTTCCTGACTTCGTATTCGACAGTCATTTGCTTAACGATGAGTTGGGAGTCGTCGTTAGCCTTCAGATGCTTTATCCCTAACTCTTCGGCCAACTCGAGCCCTATGAGTAACGCGTTGTACTCAGCCATGTTGTTGGTGTACAGCTCTGTCAAAGAAAAGGCTCTGGGTAACACATGGCCGTGTAGAGAGGTGAGGACCACCCCCACTCCTGCGACAATAGAGCCGCTCGTGCCTACGCGAGACGCGCCGTTGAAGAACATCTGCCATACCTCTGGTGACGAAGTTACATTGGCTTCAGGGGGTTCATCTGGCAGATCTTCAAATAGGTCGGTCTTCGCCCTCAGCGGGTGACTAGACATAAGATCACAGATGGCCTGCCCCTTAACCGACTTTTGTGGCATGAAATGGATATCATATTGAGATAGTAGGAGTGCCCATCTGGCCAAACACCAATTCAACACTGCCGGTTGTGTCATGAACACTCGGATGGGGTTCATCCAGGAAATAACGTGAATCGTCTGGCCAACTAGGTAGTGCCGCATCTTTTGGATGGCGAACACTAAGGCCAGGCATTCCTTTTCGATCATTGGGTACCGCTGTTCGGCGCCTTGCAAGGTTCTGCTCAGGTAGTAGATACCTTGCTCGTAGCCTGCATCGTCATTTTGTGCCAAGAGGGCGCCTAGAGAATGATCCATAGCCCGTATATAGATGAGGAACGGCTTTCCTGAGATCGGCGCCGCAAGGACAGGCGGGTTTGAGAGATAAGCCTTGATTTCTTCAAAGTCCTTTTGGCAAGGTTCGTCCCACACGAAGGAAGTACCTTTCTTCATTAGCTTGGAGAAGGGTTAACACTTGCCCGAAAGATTAGAGATGAACCTTCGGATGTAAGCCAATCATCCCTGAAGGCCTCTTAGCTCTTTAAGATTTCGGGGCGGTTGAAGCTCTTGAATAGCCCGCACCTTGTCTAGGTCGATCCGGATTCCTTTCGTCGTGACGACGAAACCGAGGAACTTGCCGCTAGACATCCCTAAGAATGACTTAGTAGGATTCAACTTGAGTTGATGAGTCCTCATGAGTTCGAACATTGCCCTCAAGTCTTGGAGGTGGTCCTCCTTACGGCGACTCTTCACAACCAGGTCATCCACGTAGCATTCGACCATCTTCCGCAGATAATCTCGAAAGATCATGCTCATGGCGCGTTGGTAGGTTGCGCCAGCGTTTTTGAGCCCAAAGGGTATAACGGTGTAGCAGTACACCCCCATAGGAGTTCTGAATGAAGTGTGCTTCTCGTCCTCGGGGTGCATTTTGATTTGATTGTACCCCGAGAAACCGTCCATGAAGGACATCCTCTCGAATCCGCACGTGTTGTCAATGATGACATCTGTGATGGGCAGGGGGAATTCGTCTTTGGGGCACACAGCGTTAAGGTCCCTAAAGTCGATGCAGATGCGAATCTTACCGTTTTTCTTTAGGACCGGAACAATATTGGCCACCCAGTCGGGGTGTTGTTCTTCCCTGATGAAACCGGACTCGATCAGTTTCTTCACTTCGCCTTCAATCGCCTCCATGATCTGAGGGCGAAACCACCTCTGCTGTTGCTTGACTGGTTTGGCGCCTGGGCTGATGTTAAGGCGATGTGTGGCATCCCGCGGATCCAGGCCGGGCATGTCCTCGTAATTCCATGCGAAGACGTCAATGTATTCCCGTAGAGGGCAATGAGGTCCTCTTTTTCCTAGGGAGGCAAACTGCCACTGATGAATATGGGCTTGGGATTCGCCTCACTACCCATGTTCACCTGGAGGATTTAGTCTTCGGTCGGTGGTTCACTTTGCTCAAAGCGACTGTTCCATTGGGTGTTAACATGGCGATCCCACGTCTCGTCATAAAGCGGGACTTGTCCATCCTCCGCCATTTCGGCGGGGTCCATCGTAGCCATGTTGACCGTAAGGCTATCGAATAGATCCCTCACGCTGACGTCTGAGTCCCAAGAGATCCCTCACGCTGACATCCGAGTCCCACGCCGAGGTTGTTGACGATTGATCCCCCGAACACGCATAGTCGGAATCCTCGTTGGCGTAAAAACATAAATCCGACGAGGAGGAGGAGTAGCCTAAGCCTCTCCGAGTCCTGTTGAAGTAATTTGAGGGTTTTCCTTTGGGTACGTAAGCGGGTCGGATGACCGTTTTGCGCCCTCGGCCGTAATTCAGGCCCTCTAAACGAGTGAGGTCATACCCCATGTCGCTCATCATGCGTTTCGCAACTTGACTGTATTGCGAAAACTGGGGCGTTGGGTCCTCGTCCTCAGATTCATCCCATAGCGTGCGTAGGGGATGATCGATTCGACCGAAGATAATATCTTTTCGATAATTATTCTGGACTGGCACGATGAGCATAGCTTGTGATGACTTGATCGGCTGTGCCTTGGCGACGTATGACGAGCATACTGGCAAGTGCAGGAAGGGATCACTGTAGAGTTTTGACCATAGGTTATTGGGCGCATCATCCTCAGATGTGGAGCAAGACGACAAATAAGCAAAGTTGGACTTCTCATTCATGATAATTTCCTCCGCCCGAACAGCATTAGTTACATTGTGACTCTCGTAACCGATTACAATTGACTCGAAATCGTTCAGGATTAGGCTGTCGTCGTACTCAGGCTCGCTGTCTGCCTCGTTGCCACTCTCCAGCTCCTCTGCCGGTGGCTCGTCGGGGTCTTGGTACAGCAAAGAATCCGTGAAGTGGTTTTCGACGCCTTTAAAGGGCTGCTTGTCGGCCACTACCGTCTTCACTTGCTCATAATCGTCCACATACTTCAGGCACTGGTGTAACGTGGACGGAACTATTTGGTTGCCATGGATCCATGGACGTCTAGGAGTATGTTGTAGGAAGGCTCGGCGTCGATGACGTAGCAAGTCACCTCTGTCTTCATATCGCCTATTCGACACTTCAGGCGGATTTTGCCAAGCGGCTGAGTCCCCGTGGCGTTAAAGCCAAAGATGGTCGTCGTGGTCGAGGATAGGCGCTTTGGCGGTATCCCCAAGTGTTTGATCAATTTCAAAGGCACGATACTCAACGCGGAACCTGGGTCGACCTAAATTCGATCCACCTTCGATGAACCGACGTACCCCGTGAAGTATAGTGGTCGGTCATGAGATGTGCTCTTGATGAGCATGTCCTCCGGAGTGAAAGTGATGCACGGGACTCGTCTCTCAGACGTTTGGCAACACATTGCACATTCCTGTTCTGCGTCCTCCTCCCTCAAGAAGTGGGTGGAGAAAACCTCCGAGTCGGCCAGTGCCTCTTGCAGAGCTTCTCGGGTAGGCCTGGATAGCCGTAGGAGATCGTACATGGTGATTCGCGCAGGGATGCTCTTCAGCTGCACGAGCACATTGAACTGGAAATGTTGGCGGCTTGAGCCTGGTCTGTCTGGATTGGGAGGGGCTGTTGCGGCTGGCCTCGTGGGAGGTCCTGTCGGGTTCTCCGCCCTCGTGGGATATTCCTTCGCGAATTCCTTCCCTGCTCTCGTGGCGAGGACAGTGGCTTCCTCTTCGGAGTCGGTCAGGGCGGTCATTGCTGTCTTTTCCCCACCTAGAATGGCGAAGATGATATTACAATGTTTTCCTTTAGCCTCTTTCGAGGGCTTTGTAGTCCAGTGTTCGTCGTTGAGGAGGTCCGGATGGACCCACATCACCTGACCCAATGGCAGAATCTACGGAGCTAAACCTTTCTCTCGCTGGTTGTGAGGGTCATCGTTGGTGATCTTCAAGACGGCCTTGGGAATGGGAATTTTCCCTGCCGGAGCTTGGACTTCTGGGAGATTTGTTCCAAAGCTCAAGGTGATCATATTTGTGGTCACCTGCTTTTGAACCTTCTCCTTCTTTAGGACCCCCGCATCGTAGAGGGCTTGGAGCTTATCCTTGAGGACGTAACATTTAGTTGTGTGGTGGCCCAGGAATCTGTGGTAAGCATAATAACTCGGGTCATTGGTCTTGTCCACCTCCTCAGGTTTCGTGGCTTCTGGCAATTTAATTCGCCCGCTCTTGAGCAGAGTGTCGAATGTCGCCACCACCTGATCCTCTTTGAAGTCGTATTGCCGCGAGGGGCGTTGTTCAAATTGTCTGGGCTTCAGCCTTTGAGCAGCCTTCGGCGCCGGGGTAGAGTCGACGTCCATGATCTCTTTTCCTCTGGACCGAGGGGGATTCTTTGGCACAGCTGGTTCTGCAGCTCCCTTCTTGGGCTGCGGCTCTTCGGCCTCTAACCTCTTGATCATGTTTTCCACTTGCTCGCCCTGGAGAACAAGATCCTTCCATGTCCGGGTCTCTACCGCGCCCACTTTGGATAGGATATGGATCGAGAGATTATTGCGGCACATCTCAATTAGCGTGGATTCGGAAACTTGGTCCCGACAGTGGACTGATCGGTTACGGAACCTCTTTACAAAGTCGTTGACTGACTCCAACTTTCGTTGCTTTTCGGCGAGGAGGGTGGCCATCGACACCTCCGTGTCGTCGTCGAAGAAGCGGGCGAGGAAGAGCCTTTCAACATCGGCCCATGACTTGATAGAGCCGGGTTCTAGTTTGCGAAACCATTCAAAGGCCACCCCCTTGAGGGTGCCTATGAATAGCCGAGTGAGAATAGCGTCGTTCCCCGTAAGGAATCCGGTCTGTGCCATGAAGTAGTAAATATGTTGCGAGGGCGAGCCCTTGCCATCAAATTTCACCAAACTAATCGGCTTGAATTTCGCCGGGTAGGGGACCGTATCCCATTCGATAGGGTAGGGTCGGACCACCCCCAGCTTGTTCATGTTCTGCTGAAGCTTGAGTGCGTTGAGCAGATTTTGGAACTCGTCGAACCTCTTGTCGCGGGTGCTACCCTCTGTATGCGACGTTCCTACGATGTCTTGGAAGAGTAATCGGACTGTGGATTACTATTATCTTTCGTCTCAGTCGCTGGACGATGAGGAGGTACTCACTCCTTATCCCCTGTTCGCCGGGGTAAGGTGCGCTGGGTTCTCTTCTTCTTCTTCTTCTTGTTCAGAAGTTTTTCCATCATCTCCCTTAGGGAGTCTATGGTCGCCTGTTGCTCTTCGAGCTTCTGGGCGACCGTCTGCTCATGGGCGAGTTCGGTCATGTGTACCCTTGCCAGCGCGTCCTGACTTGAGCGCGAGGTTTGAGACGTGGCCGCCGCCGAGTGAACCTCATCCTCGCCGTAGGAGGGAGGTGCTAAGGTGGAGTAATCAAACCCGATGCTTACCCCCCTGCGACTATGGGTACGCAGGTATATGCCCTCTTGTCGGTGTTGAATAAGGCGAGGATTAGGCCCCAGGACGGGGTCCGAATCTGGAGAGTCGGAAAGTACCGCCTTACCCTTGTCCGTCATGTTGATTGTAGCGAACGGGAGTTCTAGGTCGTCGGCAGCGCGATCTTTTTGGTGACGACGCTTTCGACGGGAGGGCCTTGGTCGAGAAGGCTGTCGAGAAAGTCTCTCAAACACCGAAGGCTTCGCCGTTCCTATGCATTGGCAGTCGGCGAGTACCGTGTGGATGAGCCTTTCGCAATGGCACTGAGGATTCGCCTCATGTATGGTGCGTTTGCGAGTTAAGTATTCCCGGAGGTCTTCTGTGGGCGGTTGGTGACAACCTCCAGCATCAGAAGGATCGCCCGGGTGATTGCACGAGAGAGCCTTGGATGTATTCTCTGGTGCACGCTGAGTGGAGCGTTTTGGTGTCGGAGTTAGGCAATCTCGCCTTAACGTGCGAGTTTTCACGTTTGGGTGAACTCCAGTATGTAGGCGAGTTTCAACCCTTCGTTTGAACGAGCAGGTTCGCGAGGTGTCGTCTACTTCTTTGCCTTTACGTTTATCCGCCAAGGGGCTATGGCGAGGCTCGCCAGCCCTTGGGGATTCGCCTATTCGGGTAGGCTCGCTTGCTCGGGGTGGTTTATTCGCATCAGGGATGTGACCTGAGAAGCGAAGTCCTCCTGAACGGGTGGCCCTGTCTTCCTCGGTCGGCGCTCCTGATTTGGAGAACCTCCCGATGTCGGCAGTTTACCTTCTCGTTTAACGTTTCTCGGGCCCGTATAATAATTCAGGCCATTGTGGGAAACGAAGGTTTGGGCCTCCTGTCTGACGAGTGTCTGTCGTCGCTGTTGGCTAGCTCTTCCAGCGAGGAGAGCATCACCGCGGGCTGTGGCAATGTAGTCTGTGCCGGAGTGAACCGGCGTTTCCTTCGGGACAGGTGTCCGCGGGGGCCGCTTGGCGACCCATCTGGCAGACCCTTGTCCCTTGCTCTCGATCTCTGGCTTGGCCTTGATCGATTCTGAGGGAGCGGGTTCCCCTGACGAGACTCGGGTGGAACCCTCAAGTGCGGAGGCTTTAACCGTTTGAGGTCGGCCTCGGTGCACGACTCCGTGGCGTTTGTGGGGCGCATCGCCACCAGAGGAGGAAGAAGACAAGTACTCTTCGTACTTGGCTTGGTCGAACTAGATCTCTAGGGACTCCACGGTCGTCCCAACAGCAACTTCGTCAAACTGAGATACCACCATTTCGGCAGACGAAACAGCTTCTCCCACTGTGGTCGCCATCTTCTGTAGGGTGTAAATTTTGATCTCCCAAAAATAGGGAACTTCGTTTGTATTGATAAGAATGCTTATTACAAACTAATAAATCAAAATTACAACAGAAGCAGAGGAATGCCCTCATTGTTTAGTGTGGAGACTTTTGGTAGCTACAGGATGCTTCGCTCGATGCTCGTGTCGAGTCTGCTTCCCTTGGACCGTTTGACCGAGGTTGCTGGGGAGCTTCAGTACGCAGTAGAAGCTCGGGTCGATAGAGTTCGGATCTTCTAGTTCACCGGCGATCAGGGCTCAGAACTAAGAAGTGGTGCTGCAATGCAAAAATTATGCAGAGAGCTTGGTCTCGATGCCTTTCCCAAAGTTTTTCGACCTCTTTTAAAGGTTGTTGGAAGAGGCTCTTAAATGAAAGAGAGGCAGTTTAGCTGTTCCTTGAATTATGGGATGTGACCATACAATGTTCAGAAATATCCTGCTGTTCACCTGTACCATGAGCGGTCATTCGAGGAGCCTTGTTTTGCATCACGTCTCGTAGGAGTGGGAAAGCGCCTCCTCGTATGTGTGACAACGGCTGTCAGATACTCAAGTGGATCTGACCAACTCACCGAGCGCCGATGGCTCTCGTCCCTAGCTTGGACAAGTGAGGTAAGTTGCATTTATGAGGGTGCAGGTTGATTTGGCGTTTGTCCGATCACTTGTACTGTGAGCGGCCATTCGGCGGGCCTGGAGTACCGTGTCTTCTCTCTTCAGGCCGAGAGAGGTGGGAAAGTGTGTTCCTGGTACTCGAGTGGGCTTGGACAGCTTCGCCGAATGCTGGCGGATTCGGCCCTTGACTCAGACAGCCGAGGTGAGCTGCATTTATGAATGTTCAGGTCGACTCGACACCTGCCCGATCACTCGTACTGTGAGCGGCCACTCGACGGTCCTGGAGTACCGTGTCCTCTCCCTTCAGGTCGAGAGGAGTGGGAAAGCCTGCCTCAGCACGTGGGGTAGCAGATACCTAGCTATACTGGCGGCCTTGAGGTTTGCTGGCGAATTTGACTACAGACTCGGTCAGGCGAGTTGTGATAAAAAGTGCATTCCCATAGCTTGGGCGACTTCTCCTTGCAAGCGGATTTCTTGCAAGTTCACGGAGGTATTTTTTTACCGTCTACAGAAACGGTTCTCAAGTATATCTCAATTAAATTAAAAGGAAAAAGATATTGTAATTAAAATTATGGTGGGAAACAAAATTTAGGTAACCAAATAAAACCGGGAAAAATATAATACAGAGGCGGTGATTAAATATTTCTATTTTAACTTCCACTCCCCCCCTCGCGATTAAAAAACCCCACCGCTGATATCTTGATACATAACTCATCCTCCGATCCCTTCGCTCTCCCTCTCTCCGCTCTCCCGCTCTCAACGACCTCATCCGCTCTCCCTCTGATCCTCATCAACCGCTCTCCGGCCCTCTAATTGAACCCCTCCGCTCTCACCTCATCGATCCTCATCCCCTTCCCACGATCGGCCAAAAAAACTCCGGCGGCTTTCAAAAACTCCGATCACGCCTCAAGACCGCCGCTCTCCTCTCTCTTTGTGCATCTGTCCGATCACGTCTCAAGATCTCCGATCACGCCGCAAGATCTCCGATCACGCCTCAAGACCGCCGCTTTCCAGATCGAGGTTGCTTCTCTCCCCCTTTCTGATTTCTAGGTATTTTGTAGTTTTTTTTAATTTTGGACTTTATTAGTGATTTCATCTTTAGATATCTATGGTAATCTTCTAAATTCTAGATTGAAGTGGGTTTATGTGAAGATTGAAGTTTTGTATGACAAAATTATTGTTTCAAATTTCTGATCTTTTTTTAGTGCGTTGGAGAGTTATGGTATACTGCTAGATTTTGAACTTTCTTATTATTGTGACTTGTAAAAATCCTCAATCTGTGCATCTAATTTATATTGAAAAACCCTCTATTTTTTATTTTGTATACAAAAAAATAACGTTTAGTTGTGTTCTTATTGGGAAAATCCAAATCAAAATCTAAGAGACATGATTTTCATGCTCTCCCTCAACCATTATGAAATTTATGGATATTTTGTTACATAGCAGTCTTTTTTCTTTTGACAAATTATAAACTATGTTTTGGATTAAAAGAAAACATTTTAGGGGGGGCTGTGAAATTGATTTTAGCATGCATGTAGCTTGTTGCAAAATTTTCTAGGTAACCCATTTTAGAAATTCATACAAAATTAAGGTACTGCTTCTTCTGTCCATGCTTGTAATTCTGTCCATGCTTGTAAATATGGGAGATGAATGTATTTGTCTTCTTTATTCAATATTTATTAGCAGAAACCCTATCCCATCTTCGTATGTACTTGTAAGTTTAATGATGATGAGTGAAAGTTTCCTGGTATATATGCAATTAATCTCCACTGGGAACTTGCAACCACTATAAACATGTGTTCCTTTGTTAGCTGCTTTAGAAATATATATAATCTGAGACTCGATTTGTTCTTTTAATGTGTCTCTCCTTGGATCATGATAGTTTTTTAAGAATAGTTTATAATATATTGTATGGTTTTTATTTTTATTATTTTTTGAGTAAAATGGTGGACAACTATCCCTGTGTTTCATCAATTAAAACATGTTTAATGGATATTATAAAATTTTGGTTTATGTGACTAATGCGCTAGTTTGAAAAAAGGATGGAAATTAATGGTGAGAAGGTAATAAACAACTATGAAGGTTTTTTGTTAGAAACTTAGAATTATATTATTGCAATACATACTAATTGCATAAGCCTATATTACAACACTTATTCTGATAGTATTCTTGTACAAATATATGTTTGATTCATGTAAATCTAAACAAATAATCTATTTTGTGATTTATTCAGATATCTATTTGATTGTGAATGAGGTCCGTATAAATTACATAGGCTAGTCTTCATTACATATTTAATCATGTAGTATAAAAAGTTTATTATTTCTTCAGACTCTTGATCCATTTCAAAATTTCATGTGTTGTGAATAAATTATATATAACCCGTTGTTTTTGTCTCCTATTGGGTTTTTTAAAAAATAGAATAAAGTATGCATGAAATTATTATAGAGGGAAAAGAAACAAAATCATGAAACAATCCATCAAACATGTCATTTTAAGAGACTCCACTTTATATATTTATATACCAGTAGATCATTCACACCTTGTCCGTGACTATTATATGTCATTTTACCCATAAGTTTTTCCTTTTGAAATTAATATAATGAATTTTATATGTCAATTACTTTATTAGATACCTTGAGAGATGGAACACGATTACATTGTCGATAGGAGTTGGATGTATAAGGAGGAAAATGAATGCTTTGAAGATTTTTTTTATAGCTGGAGTGGATTGTTTCATTGAGTTTGCACTTCAGCATTCGGTAGAAGGCCGGTCCAATGTATGTTGTCCATGCAGAAAATGTCAAAATCGATATAGCTATGATACGAAAACTATTAAAATGCATATAGTCAAGAATGGTTTTGTACATGGCTACACTAAATGGTATTTTTATGGTGAAAATCGAAAGAGGCTTCGGGAGGAAACAATTAATGTGCTTCCATCAAGAGATGACATGACAAGAATGCTAGCATCTATTTGTCTATCGTATTCGGATTATAAAAATGATACGACTTCAGATTCATCAAATAGAACAGGAAGAGATAAGAATGCCAAAAACTTTGAAAATTTGATCGAGGATGCAAAGAAACCACTTTATCCTAATTGTCAGAAGTACTCAAAATTATCTTTTATGTTCGTTTGTTTCAAATTAATGTTTGAATAAATGCGAGCAATAAGATCACTCTCCAGTCTTCTGAGCCTGCTAAAGAACTTTTCACCTGAGACAATCTCTGTGCCACAAGACCATGGTATAAGCAAGAAGGTGGATGGATGAAATGGGCTTAAAGTGCAACAATGATCACATGATGTTGTACGATTGTGCGTGCTATTTAGAGGGAATATGAGAACTTGAATTCATGCCCTCGCCCGTGTGCAAAGAATAAGATGAAGCAAGAGAAGAGAAGATTTCGAGGGTAAAAATGTTCTATTAAGATCCTTCGGCACTTTCCGTTGATTCCAGTTGCAGAGATTAATATGTCCCAAAAAACGAGCTGTAGACATGACCTGGCCATCACAAACGCTCTAAGGAGACGGAAAAATGAGTCATCCTAGAGACTCTGAAGCCTTGAGAGATTTTGATGCAAAAACATCCTTATTTGGCTGGAACCTCGTAATGTCAAGGCCTTGTCTTGCTAAGTGATGTTGAGTTTTTCTTTTTTAGTCCTTTTAAACTAATGACAAGCGGCAGAAGGCCATGCTGTGATTGTATGTCATACAACCTTCCACCATGGTTTGCTATGAAAGCAATCTTTCTTCATGTTGCCCTTTTAATAGACGGGTCCAAAGATACCCTGTAATGATATCGCATGGTCGTACTTTACAAACCTTGATTGATTGAGCTCAACACTTTTATGGAAGATGGTTATCAGATACACTATTGACGGCAAATGATGAAACCTTCAGTTATATGAGACCTGCCATTTTGTGGCACAATTCAATGACTTCCCTGCAATATGTGTATGGTTATCAGGTTGGAGCTAAGGGCCTAACTGCATGCCTATGTCATCACTAACCATGGCTTCATATATTACCTTGTAGCAGTAACAATGTGTTATTAAGGCATCGCCGCTTTCTAACTCGACCCAATCACACCATGGAGAAATGATAGGAAAAGTTTCAATGGTGAAGTGGAGAAAGATACTGCTCCTATTTCATTATCAGGACATGATGTATTAAATCAGTGGCAAAATTACAATAATGTGGCATTTGGAAGAAAAAAAATTTGAAAAGCAACCAACACCAAAAGGTTGGAAAAAGAAGAGTATTTTCTTTGAACTACCATATTGGAAAACATTATTGGTGCGTCACAACCTAGATGTTATGCACGTTGAGAAAAATGTTTACGATAACATATTGAGTACTCTATTATGTCGAGATGGAAAAACAAAAGACAATCTAATGCTCATAGAGATTTGCAAATTTTAAACATCAGGAAGCGAAAGTTTGTATTGCCTCATGCATCCTATAGCATGAGCAAAGAGGAAAAAAGAAAGATTCTTAAAAGTTTTGAAGGACTTAAAACTTCCTGATGATTTTTCTTCAAACTTCTCAGGACAAGTTCAGATTCGAGAAAGCAAGATCATTGGCTTGAAGAGTCATGACTATCATGTTTTGATGCAACAACTCCTTCCATTAGCCATGAGAACATCACTTAGAAATGATGTAGGTCTTGTTTTGAATGACTACTGTAGCTTCTTCAGAGAATTATGCTCTAAGGTCATTGATGTACATTTGATAGAAAAGCTTGAGCAAAGTATTCCTATTATTCTATGCAAGCTGTCATTGATGTGCATTTGATAGAAAAGCTTGAGCAAAGTATTCCTATTATTCTATGCAAGCTTGAAAGGATTTTCCCTCCAGCGTTCTTTGATGTCATGGTACATTTGACTGTCCATTTAGCAAAAGAGGCTAAACTCGCAGGACCGGTTCAATATCGTTGGATGTACCCTATTGAGAGGTATGGTGAAATGAATTATATTCACTTTATTTTATATTTATTCTAGAAGTATAATTTATAATTTCTATGTAGGTATTTGCTTACACTAAAGAACTATGTACGAAATAGAAGCCGCCCAGAAGGTTCAATTGCTGAGGGGTACTTGATGGAGGAGGCCACAATATTTTGTGCACGTTACCTTGATGATGTGGAGTCAAAACTTAATCGACCAGTGCGACTTCAAGAAGGTCCCCTTGGTACAGGAAAGAGTAAAAAACTATCGGCGTCAGAATTGCACCAAGCATATCGCTTTATACTTGATAATATGGAATCAATACACCCATATCGAGAGTATGTTGTGTGGATCTATTTTATATTTTCATTAATATTTTTTTATTTTAGTACTATATTGGTAATCCAGGTTATATGATAAACTTGTAAAGCAAAGACATTCTCATTGGGACAACCGCCAAGTCCAAGTTGAAGGACATAAAAATTTCGTTGACTGGTTTAGATCTCATGTAAGCTTTCAAAACAACTTTACTTAAACTTTATAATTTTTCATAATATCAATTTCTAATGCATTTATTACTTTGTCATATATTAATACGTTAAAGAGGCAAAATGTTCATTTAGATGAGGAAGTGATCAATCTCGCTTTTGGTCCTTTGCCCGATGTTACATGTTATCCAGCATTTGGTGTCAATGGGTATAAATTCGAAACCAAAGCCGTCGAGGCTACAAGAACAACACAAAATAGTGGCGTTGTAACTGTGGGTGATGAGAGTAAATTATTTTATGGGATAATCGATGAAATATTAGTTATACAAGTACCAAAAATGAAATCTATTGTTTTATTTAAATGCACTTGGTATGACTATAGAGAAGGATTGGGATGGAAGAAAGATGAGTACAATCTTATATCCATTAATACATCTCGGAATAGCTACATAGATGAGCCATTCATCTATCCATCACAAGTAAGACAAGTGTATTACTCGAAGGATCCTAAAAATCCAAACTGGAGTGTTGTGTGTCATTGGAAGCCAAGAGATACTTATGAAGTTCCTGAAGAGGGGCAATATACAGAGGAGGAAATTGAAGATGAAGATATTAATTATGTTCAGAGCATCGATCCATGTATCCCTTCAGAAGGCATTACAATTGATGATGGTAATATTGAGTGGGTTAGAAAAGATATGGGAATTGGCACATTTGTAAGTCAGAAAGATCTCGAGGGGGCTAAAAGTTTTCTTGGGAAGAATAAAAAGAAATCTCAGGTATTTTAGATGATATTTTATTTTAATTGAAAATTTATTCATTATATTTATTCTTTGTGCTTATCTTTCATTTAATACTCCGTTCAATTTAATTCAATTGAATGCACATAAGGTACTTGATGGTTGATTTATATGGATATATTAGAAAAGGATAAGGGAATAGACAACTGGATGCAGATTATGATTTTGTTTTTAGTTTAGTTATCTACCCAGCTAGAATTTTATTTAATTAACTAAGCCTGCCATTATGCAATACTACCCAAGTACATTTCTGTATTTTTTATTATAGCAAAAGAAGAATTGATGGAGAAGAAGAGAATTCAACATGCCGCCTAAACATTTATGAATATTAATGAAAGGAATTTTTTCAGATAATACAATATGCCGCCTAAACAGGCGATCATGATGATGAAGAAGAGAAGAAATATCATCGGGAAGAAGAAAAGAATATATGCTGAACCTAGCTCACAGAACTTTGAGGACACAAATAACACTAACCCACCAGATTGTCATCAAAAAACAATTGATGGAGGTATTTTTCTTATTTATTGAAAAGCTAAGAGTTTAGATATAGCCTATGACTTTAAAACAATTGATGGAGGTATTTTTCTTATTTATTGAAAAGCTAAGAGTTTAGATATAGCCTATGACTTTTTTTAGTTTTAATGATTGTGCTGCATATTTTGGGAACACGCAGATTTTTCCAGCTTGGACCTATCATCTATGGCTAACCATACAAGTAGTAGAACTTCAGCGCATGTCTCAGGTGGTGATTTCTTTGTGCATGTCTCAGGTGGTAATTCATAACCTATTTATGAGTATGAACACTGTACTACTTCCAACTTTTTGAGCCTTTTTTTCATGAGCAAATAGTCAATATAATTTTATTATATCATTCTTTGTCTTTTAGCTTCCCAATCTATTCGTCCACAACGGACTGCGCCCTCGATATATCGTCGTAATGTTGTTCCTCTGACTCCTATTATTGATGATGGCACACATATTTTTAATAATACAAGACCAGCCGTTGGTGGCCTTGATGGGGATACTCACTCTGTTGAGAACACAATCAATCTGGAGGTTCCTACAGGTAATTTTTTTTGGTTATCAATCAATTAACTTCTTTTGGTTTATTTGGTTTCTTGTCGTCTATTTAAGACTTCTAGACGTACTGGAGTTCTCCCTAATACAAGTTACATACTCGTCAAAAAATGTGACCAGTATTCATTTAGGTCCCTTTTTTTCTTCAATCCTGTATATATAGAGAATAGATGTACGGTTGCAAAAATCTTCTATTTGAAAACATTTTCATATATACACACACGTACCCATTAGAGTACTTCCAGCGTCACTCAAAACAATCACTATCTTTAAGATGATATCTTCCTATGAGTTCTATATATTAAGAATCAAACACTAATCAATATTGCATGCTAGAGCTGCTACTACATGCCAAATTATAGTGCTCAAATCAGGTAAGATACATGATCCTAATTTTTTAAAGAAAATAAATAAACCAACTAATCAAAATGAAACACACACGTAAGAATTTTTGGACCAAGGCAACATCAATTTGATTTTTATTGATTGTACACATGCAGATTAGATATGAAACAAAGCCCACCACTTGAAGGCGCATGCAGATTATATTTATTCTGTTATGATAGTTTTGTTTGTAAAATAAACCAATAGTATGGACTAACGTATTCAATTGTCATATGCATGTTTAAGCAGCTAATGAGAATGGCAAAAAAGCTAACAGGAAACCCACTAAGTTGGAAACCTTTCGTCCTCCTCCCGGACAGAAGCATATAGTAACATGGATTAGTGGACAACCTATAAGTGATACGGCATTTCAGCTTTCACAGGAGCTTGGGTATTACGCACGAATGGGCAGCTTATTTCCTTTACATAAGGAGTGGAATGATGAGTCTCGAGAAAAGATGGATGATATTATGGAGCTTCTAAAGGTAAATTTTAATTATTGATTGATTTGTACTTCTAAATTAATTTATATAAATTATCTAGGCTTTCTTGTAGGATAATTTTATTTGGGAAAGTGGAGATGAAGACCCTAAGAACCCTGGATTCAAGATGCCAGTAAATTTGATGTTCGTTCATCGTTGATGTACTCTTACAGTGCAGTCAGCAGTAAGATCTTGGAAAGCAAAAATAAAGAAAAAGTATTACAAGAAATGGAAAGATGCGTCTCCTCAGCAACGTGATCAGATTAACTTTGAGAGGATCACTCGTAGGGAGTGGGAAGACTTTGTGAACTATATAGACAATCCCAACAAAGAGGTAAGTTTTAAATTTAGAAATGTATATCAATTAGTTTATTTTTTATTCAGGATTCTTGTTGTAAATAAAAAAAGGTTCAATTGAAATTTGCTCATAATATATTATAACGAATACATGTAGAGAAAACAATTTGTTTTGTTATTTTTAGTCATTTCTTATTGCAGGATGAAGCTGCTAGAAATTTACAAAATGTTTCAAAAAAGAAACTTCGGCATTGTTTGGGACAAAAGTCTATGGCTCGAACTAAACGTAAATTGGTAATTGGCAACAATAAGAATTAAATATTTTGTCAAGATATCTAGTTATTAACATTTAATTAGCTCATTCCTGTTTCTTTTTCCTGCTTTACAGAAGGAGTTAGATCCAGAAAATTATGATGAGTTTGATATATTTATTAAGTGCCATAAGAAAAAGATGGGTCTTGGAGACTATCCACATGAGAAAACTCAAGACGTTTGTGTAAGTTTTGTTTGTGATTTTATTTTAACTTAATCATATACAATATATGTTGTATGTTATGAATTTAATCAAGTACAGAAGAAGGTTATTAAAAGGATTGAGGAGCTCAGAGTTCAACTTCAAGATGTAGATCCAGTAACAAAAGCCCAACGATTGAAACTATCAACTGTTCTTGATGAGGTAGCAGGAAAGCACCATGGGGGATATGAAAGAGGATATGGTATTGGATACAAAGGAAGGACAACGAGTCACCAGTTTTCTACATCCTATAACGTCAAGAGTAGTATAAACAACTCTCAACTTCAAGAAGAGCTAGATGTTGCTAACCAGAAAATCCAAGAGTTATATGCTGCTAATAAGAAAATTCAAGAGTTACACGAGGAGATGCAGAAAAGAGCTGAGGAAGCGGAAAGAGAAAAGGCACGGGAAAAAGAAGAAAGAGATTATCAAATGCAAGAAATGCAAAGGATAGTGTCTAGCTTTCAAGCCATGGCTGGATTAAACAGACAACCACAATAATTGGATGCAGGTACATCATATTCTCTATGTGAATGTGCGACGATTGAACCTGGGTTGTGCTTACCCTATTTTGCAATGTCCTTCCTGTTCTTTTTGAAGGTACACATTTTGTGGGTTGGCCGCAATGATATTAATAAACGAGGTTGATAGGTTGGATTTGCCGAGACTGCTTGTAAGTCTCTTCTTCGTCGTCTTCTTATTCTTCTGATTATGAGTAATTTCCAGATTGCTTTATTATGAGTAATTTCCAGATTGCTTTATTCTTCTGATTATGAGTAATTTCCAGCTAGAGCTTAAGTTTGTTACTTTATTTAGTATGTTAAGGTGTTGAGTTTGGGTCTGAGAACATGTCAATCTGAAGCTGCATGTTAAATGAGTTAGCTGGGTTGAGCAAGGCAAGTATACTCATCCAAAACCGACCCAATTATCTACTGGGTTAGACGGGTCTGATTTAGGTATTGGACTATTAGCTCTATTAGGTTAAACGAAAGCTTAGCAGCATGCAAGATAATTGACTTGATTAGGTCAGTAGTTGGTACCTTGTTTTCGGGATTCAATGTGCTTGATTAAGAGTAACATTTACTGCTGTAGGTATCATCTTTGTGAAATTCTGCATCAGAGCATTCAGGGGAAAGACAGTTAAAAAAAACTTCGGTTGAAACTTGACAAATATTCTTGAAAGCTCACACACAAAATTGTTAAGGAGACGAGAAATCTGCTTAGAGATGGCAAGAGAAAAAAATGATAAAGAAGTACCTACAAGAAAATTATATATATATTCTCAATACTTTTCATTTGTTTTTAAAAATGAATCATCTAGTTGAACTCCATGAAAATGAGATAAATAGCTTTAGTCTCTAATGTCTACTATTTTGTTCAGGCACATGCATGATATGGATGGAGGTTGCAAGGCGATGAATGGTCGAGGGGACTCAAATTTGCTGCAATGGAGTGGTGGGAGAAGTCATCGGATTAAACATTATGAATGAACAAATTGTGAAATTGATAAGCTACGGCCTCATTGAACTTTATCGTTTGAATACTACTTAGTCATTGTTTATTTCTTTACTATCGTATGTCATTTGGATAATTTTTGTTTGTTAGATTTGTTATTGAGTCTTAGAAGTTTTACTGTGTAGAGTTGGGAACCTTATAAATTAATGGTCCAAATTAAAAATTTTGTGATTGTTCATCAATTTTTGGATTTGCTCGCACAGGTTGTATGAAACAGTTCTTAGTTCTTTTTTTAATTGATCAAAGTTACATTTTTTACAGTGGTAATGATTTGTTTCATTTGAATGATTGTGACGTTTGAAGTAGATGAAATAGCTGATGCAAAATAGGTGAATATCAATGCTATGACTAATTAATAGAATAAGCTATAATATTTTTTGCTATTATATATTATTGATTTTTTTTTCAAATCTTATAGGAACGGTTGCTTTCCGTTGTTAATACAGTTTAGCAACGGTTGGAATTTAATGACGCGATTATTTTATTTTTTTATGAAATAAAAATTTAAACCTTATAGCAACGATTGCTTTCCGTTGGTAATACATTTTAGTAACGGTTGAGTTTTGCTGACGTGGATTTTTTAAATTTTTATAAAAAAAACTCTAATAGAAACGGTTGCGAACTATTGCAACGGTTGTTGATCGTTGCTATAAGCTAATTGCAACGGCATTAGTAGCAACGGACCATTTGCAACGGTTTTAACCATTGCTAATGTATTAGAAACGGTTGAAACCGTTACAAATAGGCTTATTTGAAACGGTTCTAACCATTGCTAATAAGGCCTTTTGTAGTAGTGTCATTTGCCTAGAATAATAGTGATTCGCCAACATGCAAAGTTTCATTTAGGCTGGGAGTCTTGGGACACTAGAAATAAGCCGCCACCCCGACATTTTCCTTTTAGACTTTGAACTTTGCAAGCTTCAATACAAAATTACAATAAGTACTAAACCCTAGCATACGCTTGATACTACAAAATTATTATGAAAAAAATTACCAAGGAAGAATCTTTCTCCGTGACGCCGTGATCTAAACCATCCTTCTCCTCATTTTCAAATCCATTCTCAGACATCTTAATCTCCCCCTACCTACAATAAAGCTGTTTGTAGACAAAAAATCACGAAATTCAGTTAAATGTTTTGGGGGAAAATTGAAAACAACGTAATGTATTAAAGTGCTACTTTTTACAACTTGTGCAAAGTTGGTGAAACAATATGGTATTTATGTGTCGTTTAGCCTTAATCTATTTTATCCTTTGATTTCTATGTTGGGAAGTTTTTTTTCCGGCCCCCAAGAAAAACATAGAATTCTATAGAAGAAAAATGCCTTAAGGACCTAAAAACATGGAACCCTACATGGGACAGGTGAGTTGTCGGCTCCCTATCCCACAATGCACTGTTCATGAACACAGTGCATCGTGGGACAGAGAGCCGACAACTCACCTGTCTCATGTAGGGTCCCATGTTTTTGGGTCCATGTAGCACCACCCTGTTAGATCTACATCATAAAACTTGAGATCTAAAACCATATAGCCATGATTAATTCAAAGAGATTAACAAATAATCAAAAGAGCGGAAGCTTATACTTGAATCCATGGATGAAATCTTGATTTGGGTTTTTGATGATCTTCTAACCTTAGGGTTTCTCTAAAACCGAATTTCTCTAGCTAGATGGGGGTGTAGAGAATTAGAGAATGTCACCCTAGGTTAGGGACCATAACCCCTTATTTATAGATGTTATACTTTTGTAATTTAGCCCCTTAATAAATCACAATTACAACCTGGTATCTGCACATATAACTCCATGACTTATTTAAATACCAAATTAACCCAACTTAATTGATCACTTTAGTGGGTTATCCTGAAAGATAGCAATACACATTGATTAATCATATGTGCCCACAAATAGATTTATTAGATTAAATCCAACAAAGTTAACTCAAAAGAAAAAAAAAAGGTTTTTTTCCATTGGAACCTATTCTTGTATTACTTGAAAATGAATCAAACAAGCCCAAAAGATGAGATAGGAAAATAGTTACAGGAATTTGTCAGCTTTCTATGCTTAGTTCCCAAATCAACTACTACAACCAAATTTAAAAGGTTTTCTTTTGAGCATTTAAAATCTTTGAGAGGTATGATGGAGTTTTGGTAATTGCCTGGGAGCCGACGAGGGACGTAAGTGATAGGCCCAAACTACTACCAATTTCGAACTTTAGTTCCATTGTTAGTTCCCCTGTTTAGGAGTTGTCCGAGAAGGCAGCGAACCTCAAGTGAAAGCGCAGAATCACATAGGCCCCGTTTGGTACGCGGGAATGGAATGGAATGGAATGTCATTCTCACTTCTCATTCCCTCATACTAAATAAAACTAGTTTTTAGATATTGGAACCATGGAATGGTCATTCCCACTTTTTGTGGGAATGAGCATTCCAAATGAGAAGATAGGGAATGATCATTCCCATTCAAGGGGAAAATCAAATTAGTTAGGTTTTTTTTTCAATTATACCCCTATTAATAATAAGAATCAATTTAAAAATCATGGCTTTTGACTACGTATTCTCATTTTCTCTCTGTTTTTTTAGGCTCCACCGAAACAAAAAGGCCTCCTTTCTATTCATCGCCCCTGACTTCAATCCCAATCCCAACCCCTTCTCCTCCACGTCTTCCTCCGCCGCCTCAACCACCTCTCGAACCCAAAGCCTCCGCCGCCGCCTCCGCCCTGACATCGCCTCTTCCACCGAAGTCACCGCCACACCCGGCATCGCCTTTCTCTTCAACGACCGAGTCATCGACTCTCCTTCGCTCGCGTTTCTAGGTACGATTCGGTGTTTTTTTGCTCGAAACTTATTATTTTAGTTAGTATTGTTTTATGGATTTTTTTATTATGATATGGGTAATTTTGGTACTTTATCAAATGAGTTAATTTATATATCTAGAACTGTGGATTGTGGATATCATTCTTTATATTTTTTTGGACCTATAAAAGATGTGATAATCTTTTATTTATTTTTATTTATTTTTCTAAGACTAAGAAATAGTGAGAATTGTTTAAAAAATATGCGTTTTTAGCCTGAAACAGGCCAACTGTGCGTTTATGGCTCAACTGTGCGTTTTCAGCTCCAGCTGTGCGTTTTCAGCCTCAACTGTGCGTTTATGGGCTCAACTGTGCGTTTTTAGCCTGAAACAGGCCAACTGTGCGTTTATGGCTCAACTGTGCGTTTTCAGCTCCAGCTGTGCGTTTTCAGCTCCAGCTGTGCGTTTTCAGCCTTAACTGTGCGTTTACAAGCCTAGCTGTGCGTTTTCAGCTCCAGCTGTGCGTTTTCAGCCTCAACTGTGCGTTTATGGGCTCAACTGTGCGTTTTTAGCCTGAAACAGGCCAACTGTGCGTTTATGGCTCAACTGTGCGTTTTCAGCTCCAGCTGTGCGTTTTCAGCCTTAACTGTGCGTTTACAGGTTTTCCTGGGGAAACTAAGACCACTCCAACCCCGGAGGAGACCTTAGAACGTCCAGGAGTATCTGTGACAAGAGCTGCTCGAGAGGCGCCATCGAAGTATAAACGCCACACTTGTTGGTGTGAAGTTGCGTTGACCTCGTGGGTTTCATCAGGTAGGTCGTCGTATATCTCGGCAGGATCCGTAGTTGGATTAGCTGCGAGGAGATCGCATATGGCCTGTCCTTTGACCGACTTCTGTTGCTTGAAATGCAAGTCGTATTGGGACAAGAGTAAGGCCCATTTTGCTAACCGCCAGCTCATGGAAGCGGGTTGAGTCATGAATACTCGAACCGGATTAACTTTAGAGATGACGTAAATGGTCTGCCCGACCAGATAATGTCGCATCTTCTGAATGGCGAACACCAAGGCGAGGCATTCCCTCTCAATCATAGGATATCGAGACTCGGCGCCCACCATGGTTCGGCTCAAGTAATACACTGCCTGCTCGTGACCGTTATCGTCATCTTGTGCAAGCAATGCACTTAATGAATGGCTCGTCGCCTTGACATAAATCAAGAACGGTTTGCCCGATTTCGGTGCAACGAGTACGGGAGGTTTTGAGAGATATTCTTTAATGCTCTCGAATGCTTTCTGACAAGCTTCATCCCATACAAATGATACGCCCTTCTTTGCGAGCTTGGAGAATGGCTGGCATTTTCCTGAGAGGTTCGAAATGAACCGACGGATATAAGCCAATCGCCCCTGCAATCCTCTGAGCTCCCTGAGGTTTCTCGGAGGTTGTAATTCATTGATCGCCTTTACCTTATCAGGATCGATGTGGATACCTTTGGTGGTGACGACGAATCCCAGGAATTTTCCACTCGACATTCCGAGGAAAGACTTGGTAGGATTCATCTTCAACTGATGGGCTCGCATTAAGTCGAACATGGTCTTTAAGTCTTTGATGTGATCCTTTTTATCACGACTTTTCACGACCAGATCATCTACGTAGCATTCAACAGTCTTTCGGAGATGATCCTGAAAGATCTTTGACATAGCTCGTTGATATGTAGCACCTGCGTTCTTTAAGCCGAAGGGCATAACTGTGTAACAGAAGACACCGAGGGGCGTTCTGAATGCGGTGTGCTTTTCATCATCCGGATGCATCTTTATCTGGTTATAACCAGAGAAACCATCCATGAAAGACATCCTCTCGAACCCACACGTATTGTCGATGATGACATCCGTGATGGGGAGGGGAAAATCATCTTTTGGGCAAGCAGTGTTGAGATCCCGAAAGTCGATACAAATCCTGACTTTCCCGTTCTTCTTAAGGACTGGGACAATATTGGCTAGCCATTCTGGATGTTGCTCCTCTCGAACGAAGCCCGAGTCAATAAGCTTCTTGACCTCGGATTCGATCGCCTCCATCATTTGCGGACGAAACCGTCTTTGTTGTTGTTTGACTGGTTTGGCATCCATCTTGATATTGAGACGATGTACTGCTACGTTCGGGTCGAGTCCTGGCATGTCTTCATAATTCCAGGCGAACACGTCAATGTACTCCTTGATAAGAGAGATTAACTCTTCTTTCTCATCGGGTAGAAGACTATCGCTAATGAATATCGGTTTAGGATTTTCCTCAGTTCCCATATTCACCTGGAGTACTTGATCTTCGGTAGGAGGCTCTCTTTGCTCGAACCTATCACCATACTGCATGTTTAGGTGGTGAACCCAAGGATCTTCCCATGTTGGCATCTGGTCGTCTTCCTCTATTGCGGTAGGATCGACCGTGACCATATTTGACATCAACCTTTTGAACGTCTCGCCAAGGCTAGTGTCGGAACCCCCAGCCGAAGAGTCGGAAGAGTACCCGTTTCTAGCCTTGTTAGCGATCTGATCAATGATTTGCCAGCAACATTCGTCGTCGGACGAGGAGACGTAGCCGAGACCTCTTTTATAGCGATAATAATCGTCGGGTTTTCCCTTCGGTACATAGGCCATTCGAGGTGGAACTCGTGGGCCTCGACCAAAGAAAAGACCTTCTCCGAGTGTGAAGTCATACCCATACTTTTCCATCATATCGCGCGCTTTTGCGTCATATCTGAATAGATGAGGAGCAGGTTTATCTTCGTCTTCTTCTTCCTCTAAGAAGTGATCGGGTGTCGGATCTTCTTTTCCTTTGCCGTAGACGACTTCTTTTCCACTCCATTTTCCCGCGGGGATGACAAGCGTCGCTCCGCATGGATCTTGTACCTGCTTTTTCGTCAGACAAAATGACTGAAGAGGCATATGTAGGTCAGGATTATCACAAAGCTCTTTAGTGACGTCATCCAGACACATCAAATACTCTAAATCATCGTTTATTGATAGTTCTTCGGCAAGTTGCCAGTTACAACTATTCTCCGATGATTCATCATCGTCAAGATTGATTACAATGGGTACAATGTCATTAAGAACAAAACCACCATCATAATCAAGCCCTGGTTCGGTATCAGCTTCATCTCCGCTGTCCGTTCCTTGGGCCGATGGTTCAGTATCGGATTCAGCGCCGTATAAAAGGGAATCGGTGAAGTAATTCTCCAATCCCTTAAACGGTTGCTTATCCGCGACCACCGTCTTGACTTCATTGTTTGTGTCTACATATTTGAGACACTGATGTAGAGTTGACGGGACTATAAGGTTACCGTGGATCCAAGGTCGACCCAACAGTAAGTTATAGGATGTTTCCGCGTCAATCACATAACAAGTGACCTCCGACCTCAAATCCCCAATCTGGCACTTGACTCGGATCTTCCCCAAGGGCCTAGACCCGCTGGTGTTGAATCCATAAATCGTAGTGCCAGTGGATGCTAATTTGCTAGTCGGGATTCCGAGATGATGCATCAATCGGAATGGCATGATGCTAACAGCGGAACCCGGATCGACTTGGATCCGGTTGACAACGCTGGAGCCAATGTGACCGGTAAAGTACAACGGTCGGTCATGCTTTGAATTCTTCGTCTGCATATCTTCTTTAGTGAAGGAGATGCAGGGAAAGTGTTGCGCCGCCAGGTTGCATTGTTGAACTGACGGCTCTGGTCCTTCTGGAGATGGCTTGATCCGAGTCAGAAAAGCTTCAGAGTCACTTAAGGCTTCTTGCAGCGCTTTCCTTGTGTCCTTTGAAAGGCGCAACAGCTCGTATAGAGTTATGCGAGCTGGGATGTTGGCCAACTGCGCCATGATGTCGAAATGAGGCGGTGAGCTCGTATTTCCCGGTTTGTCTCTCCCAATCGGATGATTGAATCGAGACTGCCTCGGGTTCTGGGCTTCTTGCTGCGGAGGCTCTTTCCCCTTCTCCTTTTGCTGGACTTTCTCCGCAGATGCGGGTGTTGGGGGAATTGCTGAGATTCCTAATTCTGCCAACGTTTTGGAAGGAGGGGTTTTGGTGCCCAATTGCTCGGAAGCGTCTGGGTACTTGTAGTGATACTCGTTCCCGCTTCGGGTTGCAAAGACCTCCTGTTCGTCTTCAGACAGTGGAAAGGTTGGGATTTTGTCGTCCTCTTCTCCTGGAATGGCAGAAGCTCCATAACAAGATTTCCCTTTTCCTTTTGACTTTCTTTTTGATGATGATCCGGTCCATTGCTCATCTGTGATCAAGTCCGGATGAACCCACAGAATCTCACCATTTGGGGTTGTGTGTGGCACGAGCCCTTTCTGGCGCTGTTGGTGAGGATCATCATTCACCGTCTTCACTGCTGCATTGATCACCGGCTCGTGTTGGAACCAACTCGAGGGAACAGTCCCGAAACTAATGGATACCATGTTTGCACCCACTTTCTTCTCTTTGGGCTGCTTCATGGTGATAACCCCAACATCGATTAGGGCCTGAATCTTATCTTTGAGAGCGTAGCATACCTTGGTGGGATGGTGCACCGCTCGGTGGAATGCACAGTATTTCGGATCGTTGACCCTCTTGGCATCTTCTTGATCCTGAATCGGTGGCAACTTGATCTTGTTGTTCTGAACGAGGTATTTGAAGATACCCGGGATTTCATCCTCCTTGAACGAGTAGGTCTTTGGGAACCTCGGCTCCGCGGCCTTTTGCCTTTGGGGCTGTTGTTGCCATCTCGATTGTTGAGGCGCCCTCTGTTGCTGCTGGGGCTGTTGCGGCTGTGCTTGCACCTCAAACACTTGATTCGCATCTACAGCATTTGCTTGTGTTTTCCCCTTACCCCTAGGGGTAAAGTTCTTCTGTTGTGGGACACTGTTTGGTATTTGGCCCCTTTCAGCCTTCTTCCTTTTGAGGAGTCGCTCGGCTCTTTCCCCTCTCACCTTCAAGTCTTTCCAGGTCGTTGGCGGTGCCGTTCCCATGGCTTCAAGGATGTCCAATGTTAAATTGTTGTGGCAAGTTTCGAGGATGAATTCCTCGCTGACCGGGTCCCTGCAATTCATAGCTTTGTTCCGGAACCTCTTCACGAAGTTTTCAACCGTCTCGCCATTCTTCTGTTTTTCATCGAACAGCGTGCCGATCGAAACCTCGGTGTCATCATCAAAGAAATTGGTCAAGAACATGTCCTCCATGTCATCCCAGCCGTTGATACTTCCGGGCTTGAGACGGCGGTACCAGTCGAAGGCAGCTCCGCGAAGAGTGCCGACGAATGACCGCACCATGAGGGGCTCATTTCCGGAAATAATTCCTAAATGAGACTTGAAGTAGATTAAATGTTGGGTAGGGGAACCCTTTCCATCAAACGGCGTAAAGTTAATGAGATTAAACTTTGCCGGATATGGAATGGATTCCCACTCCCTCGGATATGGACACGGTATACCTGACCTTTTTACCTCTTGAGCATTCATCAATGCATTGATTTTGCTCTCCAAGTCTTTCATCTTTTTGTCTTCACTCGTTTCTATTTTCGAGTGGTTTTGGGGAGAGGTAATGTGGTCTTCTTTGGCATTATCATCTACCGGACCACTTCCGTTGTCGTTGTTGACAGGAGGAATAATGACATTATTCCCTTCCCGTTCATTCTCTTCTTGGTTCTGATGATTGGGTCGAGTGGGCTCCTCTTGATGAGTTGTCAAAGCTGCGAGTTGCTGATCGTGCATCTCCCTCATCCGTTGTAGGGTCATTTCCATCTCGAATTTGAAAGCTTCTTTCTGCCGAGTTAGGGCGTCTTCAAGCATTTTGTTCATTTGTTCGGCACTGATCATGAGTGATTCGTACGGCTGGCCCGCACTTGAAGCCGTGTCATCTGATGCGACGGCGGAGCAGGTATCTGAATCAGCATCTGAATCTTCTTCTTCCAGAGAGAGGCCCTTTGGTACTCTTTGGTAGCCCTTCCGGCCGCTGGTTCCGGGCCGCATCCGTGCTATACACCGGGATACCTCAGCGAGCTGTTCTATGCTGAAGTGTGGTGTTGATTCCCCTCGGCCGGTCATGTTGACCGACACTCTTGAATACTCGTCTTTTTGGCGGAGCAATTTCTTCTTGTGGAAATGCCTCGGCTTGGAGAGTCTTTCGAACACCGAGATTCTTCTTGGGGGACTGTTGCAGCGGCATTCCGACAGCACCGTCTTGATGATACTTGCACACGGGCATTGGGACTTCATATCCTGCACATATCTCTTTCGAGATTTACCCACACCCCTAGCTCTGTAGTACAACTCATCAGCTTGATAGCTGGAGCACCTTACAGAGTGTTGGTGGGTGTCCCTGAGTATAACACTCTCATCTTCAGATGAGTGTGCTTCCTTTCGGGGATGCAACACTTGGTCAGATTTTTCAAAAGTGGCCCGTTCAATCTTACGCTTTTGTGAGCGTATGAACTGAACGGGCTCTTTTAATTCGACTCGCAATCCGATGCGGTCGGTGATAGGGGCTTTCCCTTTATCATTGTTCTTGGGGGGATTAATTTGACCCCCGGTCTGATTTGGAGTTTGGGGACCTTTCAATGGTCCCAGTCGTTCTTTGATGGGTATTCTACCTCGGTTCTCCGGTAAGGGACCGAGGCGACCCAACAAAGGAACCTGGGATCTTGAATGATCCCTCTTTTTACCTGGCTCTGTTGAAGGTGCCGGTACAGGAGGAATAGGCTTTGGTTTGGCTGAACTTTGGGTGATGACTTTACCCTGCTTTGCTGGAGGTGTTGGTGCCGATTTGGGAACCCACACCGTTTTGCTTGTAGACGGTGTTTTGATCACCGTTCCTTGCTGTATCTCCTCTGCCTTCTTTAGAAGAAGCCGGGCATGTGCAAGTAGAGCACGGCGCTTCTTGATTCGCTCCTCGAGCGTGGAGCGGTTCCTCTTGACGCGGATCCACTCGCTTGCTCCTGTTTTGGAGGGGAGGTTGATTGCTTGCCTTTGCTCTTGTCGCTGCCTTGACTTCAAGTCCTCTGCATAGCGCACTCCATCTTTTGACTCCCTGGCCTTGGCGAGTTGTTGAGCGAGGCGTTGGCGACGTCTTTGGATCGCCCTTTTTGATAAAGCTGGAGCAGCATCACCCATTGCCTTTGGGGCAGTTGTGAGGGCCGGGCCTACAGCCTTAACCACGCTGAACGACGCGGAGCCGTTGCGTGGTACGGGCGTAGTGGCAGCGGGGTCTTGGATTGAGGAGTTGGAGATCCCGCGAGCCCTTTTGGGAGATGAGTTCCTACGCCTGCAGCTTGGAGAGGCGGATCTGGAGGAGGAGGAGGAGAGGTACTCTTCGAACTTCTTCTGATCGAACTCATACTCGATCTCTTCATTCACCCGGATCTTGAAGGCCGGTTGCGTCACGACGATCTCGGGGGCGAGATCGTTGGCTCCCACTGTGGTCGCCAGCTTGTTTTCGGTAAAAGTTGCTGTTTTCATTGATATTCTCTCTTTGAGATCTGTTACAACTTCAAGCGTTACAACAGGATAAAATGAAAACAAAATGATATTACAACTTAAACGAAAATAAACACGAGGTCCCGGTTTGGTGCGGTCTCGCTTGCGTGGGTTGTTGGCCTGTGACGGGGATGTTGATATCCGTGGACCGCCGACTCTTCAAGATCTCTTTTCCGGTATAATCCGGCAGAGTTTCGTCTATCCGCTAAGGGATATAGAAACAGAACTTCGTCGATCCGCGTGAGATCTAGAAGTTATGAGCGTATATCTCGGCTAAAACGAGATAATAGCTCCTCTTAGTAACCACCGCTAATGGGCAGCACTAAGGAAAGAGAGGGGTGAATGAAGGGGACTGATGAAGAACTCCTTACTCCTCGTTTCGGCAGGGCTTCGCCGCTTGGAAATCAGACTCCACTCCTTACTCCGGCAGGGCTTCGCCGCTTCGGAAGAAGGCAATCCTTGGCTAAGATAATTCAGCCTTGAATTGGGAGCCTTAGCCTTCAACTCCAAAGAAATCAGCCCTTAGCACAAGAGGCCTAGGGGGGTATTTATAGCAAATGAGGGGAGGGGACCATAGGGTGGCCGAGACACCCCTAGGGGTGTCTCGGCCACCCAAGGGGTGTCCCCCCCCCCTCTCTTGTTTTCCTATAAATAGCCCCCTTGGGCCTTTGTGCTAAGGGCTGATTTCTTTGGAGTTGAAGGCTAAGGCTCCCAATTCAAGGCTGAATTATCTTAGCCAAGGATTGCCTTCTTCCGAAGCGGCGAAGCCCTGCCGGAGTAAGGAGTGGAGTCTGATTTCCAAGCGGCGAAGCCCTGCCGAAACGAGGAGTAAGGAGTTCTTCATCAGTCCCCTTCATTCACCCCTCTCTTTCCTTAGTGCTGCCCATTAGCGGTGGTTACTAAGAGGAGCTATTATCTCGTTTTAGCCGAGATATACGCTCATAACTTCTAGATCTCACGCGGATCGACGAAGTTCTGTTTCTATATCCCTTAGCGGATAGACGAAACTCTGCCGGATTATACCGGAAAAGAGATCTTGAAGAGTCGGCGGTCCACGGATATCAACATCCCCGTCACAGGCCAACAACCCACGCAAGCGAGACCGCACCAAACCGGGACCTCGTGTTTATTTTCGTTTAAGTTGTAATATCATTTTGTTTTCATTTTATCCTGTTGTAACGCTTGAAGTTGTAACAGATCTCAAAGAGAGAATATCAATGAAAACAGCAACTTTTACCGAAAACAGTGGGTTCATCCTGACCTACTAGTGTACGTGCAATGGACATTAACAGGCTCGAAGAAATCCAAATCCAAGCAAAAATCCTGCAATGTTGTGTTTGTCATTCCTGACGAGGAAGTTGAAACTATGTTACTCAGCAGTTCTGAAGACGAGCGGTCAGCGTTCACCACACAACCTGTGTAGATATCAGGAACCCGTGGAGGAAAGGAATATTTAAAGAAGTACCCTGAAGCAGCAGTTGCACCGCCAAGACCGGGGAAGGAGGTGGCGGATAAAATACAAGCGTCTCCCAATGATCCTAAGGTGAAAGAACTTCGTTACAATAAGGCACTCATGAAGGATGTTCCAGAGAGCTTGAAGGGTCCTTTTCAATTTGATGTGTTAGCTCAATTAGCCAACATCTCGGTAAGGATTACCTTGTACGACGGGAACCACCATTTATGGTTTTAATGCTTCCAACACTCATCCCCTAAGCAAAATCAAGCTCAAATGCCAAATGGGTGACTTGAGGACAGATGTCACCTGCTACGTCATTGATGCAGAGACGTCTTATAATTTGTTATTGGATCGATCTTGGATCCATAACAATTTGATTGTTCTATCCACTCTACATCAATGAATGAAATATGTAAATAAGAGCGGCGAAGTCAGAACAGTGGTCGTAGAAAAGCTACCATTCAAGGGGGTTGAGAATTATTTTACAGATTTCATCTACTACTTTGATGGTGAGCCAATTGAGGTACCACTAGTTGAGGACCATAGTGACAATGAGATCGATACTGAGTTTGAGTGTGAACAGGATCTTATTTTCAATGACATTGAACCCGTCGTAATTGGTCTTGAGAGTCTGGTTGTAAATGACGCTACAGATGATGACAACAAAGTTATCTTTAATTTTAGCTTACTTATCGTGTGTTGAATATAACTCTGATATGCTAAATAGTAGTACTGATATGATATCAGATCCCCTTCCATGACTGTATGCTGAATTCGCTTTGCATATGCCGATCCAATCATCTTTCATGATAAGTCAACGGCAGAGCGAATCTTCATAGGCAGTCTTTACGGTACCTGCCATGAACAATGGCTAAGAAGATATTATATTCGGACAGAAAGAAGACTCTTTACGTACTCTTTGGGAGGAATCTGAAGAAGAAGAAAAAGCTCCTCAGTTCTCATATTTTAGGTCAGCTACACGTCGCATCATGGAGAAGATGGATACAATTTCTCTCACGCGAAAGGCTTAAACTTTGGGAAAGGTCGACGCGTACTGACTACCCCTTTCATACCAAAAGGGAAACCTAATGATTACTATGATAAGACTCACAAGGGGTTGGGATATGAATCCCCACCATTGACTTTATGCTTCGAAGCAAACAGAGTCGGAAGGTAACCAAATCAATTCTTCATCTGAATCGACATACTAGGATTCAGATGTAGCACTGGCACCGTCTTCAAGGAACTCATGGTCAACATGACTTCAGCTCAACCAATAGAGACTTCAGAGGATGATCAATTACCCTTGTTTGAAGATCCATTGATTAGGCAACTCGACATACAGTAGGAAAATTGGTTTGAACAACACGAACCTCCTACTGATGATAAAATGATTCAAGTAAACACGGAAGATGAGTCTAACCCGAAACCCATATTCATAAGTGATAGCCTATCACCTGAAAAAAGGAGGACCTTATCGCTCTTGTTCGTGAATATATTGATGTCTTCACTTTGAATTATGAGGACATGCCGGGTCTTGATCCTCAGGTGGCTATACATCTCCTCAACATCAAACCAGATGCTAAGCCTGTTAAGCAACAGCAACGGCGATTTTAGCCCCAGATCATGGAGGCAATTGAAACTAAAGTCAAAAAGCTTATTGAATTAGGATTTATCCATGAGGAACAACATCCTGATTGGGTGGCTAATATTGTTTATGTTCTGAAAAAGAACGGGAAGATTCGAGTATGCATTAACTTCTGAGATTTAAACTCGGCTTGTCCAAAAGATGATTTTTCGTTACCCATCACAGATATCATTATTGATAATACATGCGGGTTTGAAAGGATATCCTTCATGGATGGATTCTTAGGGTACAACCAAATTAAGATGTATCCTGAGGATGAGAAGCATTCTTCTTTTCGAACATCTTCAGGGATATACTGTTACACAGTAATGCCCTTTAGGTTGAAAAATGTTGGCGCTACATATCAACATGCCATGACCACTATTTTTCGAGAACATTTAAGGAAGACTATAGAATGCTATGTTGATGACCTAGTTGTCAAAAGTTGTGACAAGAGAGATCATCCACATGAACTTGAAAACAATGTTCGATCTTATACAGACGCACCAATTGAAGATGAACCCAATCAAATCATTCTTAGGAATGGTCAGCGGTAAATTCCTTAGGTTCATAGTCATAGCTAATGGAATTCGCATTGACCCAGACAAAGTCAAAGCTATTCAAGAGCTTCTGCCTCCAAAAAACCTTAAGGAACTTCGTAGTCTACAAGAGCGTTTAGCATACATTCATAGGTTCATCTCTAACCTATCCAGTAAGTGCCAGTCATTCTCAAGACTCATGAAGAAAGGGGTATCTTTCGTATGGGATGAGGCTTGTCAGAAAGTATTTGAAGAGATCAAGCATTATCTTTCTAATCATGTTGGTTGCACCAAAGTCAGGTAGACCATTCCTGATATACATTCGAGCTACAGAGTATGCCTTAGCAGGACTCTTAGCACAAGATGATGATAATGGCCATGAGCAGGCCATATATTATCTTAGTAGGACTTTATCAGGAGCAGAACATTGTTATCCTCCTATTGAGAAGGAATGCTTACCTCTGGTCTTCATAGTCCAAACGATGCGACATTACCTGGTTAGACAAACCATACATGTTATTTTTCAGATCAATCCTGTACGGGTGTTCATGACACAGCCTGGTGCATTAAACCGGTGACTTGCAAGATGGGTGTTGTTGCTATCCTAGTATGATATTCACTTCAAACATCAAAAGATAGTGAAATGTCAAACTATTTGCGATCTTATGGCTAATCATCCATTAGACGGGAAGGTCAAATTGTACCAGGATATACCTGATGAGACGTATGAAGCCAATATCATATCGAAAGAATAGGTATGATAATTATACTTCAATGGCGTAGCAAGAGCGAGCCATACTGGTCCAGTTGTTGCCGGAGTGGGGTAGTATTTATTTCCCCACAAAATCATGTATTACCTCGAGTTGTTTCTTTAACAGAGCCATGTTCCAATAATGTGATAGAATACAATGCTTTATTAATCGGCCTTGACATAGCCAAATAGTTGGAGGTGAAGCATCTAGAGGCGTATGGTGATTCACAACTCATCGTCAACCAGATAAAAGGAGAATATGAAGTTAGGAATGAAGATCTCATTTCTTATCACACTACAACCATTACGATGGCCAACTCCTTTGAAGGTTTCTACATTGATTATGTACCCTACCTCAGAAACACATATATTAACGCATTGGCATCACTTGCAACTACACTAGCTCTGCCTGAAGGAGCTACCCAACAAGTCATAGTAGCTAGCAGACAGTTGTTCTGACCCAAGTATGCACTGTAAATTAACGCAGTCGACGAAACGTCGGAACCTCTCAAACCTAAAGATTAGCGATTCCTAATCAATGATTATGTCTTGTACGGCTTACATCCTGAAGACATCAAAGAAAGAGAATCTGTTCACAGACGAGCACCTAGATTCTACTATAATTTCTAGTCTCGGATTTTATATTGAAGGTCATATGACGAATTATTGCTTCACTGTTTGTCAAGCAAAAAAGCAGAAAAAGCTCTTAAGGAGGTTCATGGTGGCATCTGTGGAGCTTATCAGCCTAGCCCTAAGTTGTGGGACCGACTTCATAAAAAACTGGGTTATTATTAGCCAAATATGATTAGGGACGCCGTTGCTTATGCTAAACGATGTCATGCCTGCCAGATACATGCTAATTACATGCATCAGCCATCCGAACATCTTCATCCATCAGCCACTTCATGGCCATTTTAGATGTGGGGTATTGATATTGTTGGCCCGATATCCCACCCTCTTCCAAGAGACATCACTTCATTTTAGCGATAACTGACTACTTCTCCAAATGGACGGAAGCAATCCTATTAAAAGAAATCAAGACAAATGATGTAGTTAAATTCATAAAACATCAAATAATATACAGGTATGGTATTCCGAGACATATCATCCATGACAAAGGGCCACAGTTTGTTAGCCAAGCATTCACTCTATTCTGTGATAAATTTAGAATCAGGAATTTGGCCTCAACAGCCTACAACCCTGTTGCTAATGGGCAAGCAGAAGTTTTAATAAGACCATTGTTAAAATTCTTACTAAGGTGGTCTCGACGAACAAAAGAGACTGGAACGAGAAGTTAGGTCAAAGCTTGTGGGCTTATCGCACAACAGTTCGTACACCGATAGGTATAACACTATACTCCTTGATATACGGATGTGAAGCTGTATTACCACTAGAAATCCAAATTCTATCTCTTCGGATAGCACATGCAACCGGCATGATGACATAAGAAAATTACCGCTGACGTCTCGACCAGTTAGAGCTGCTAGAAGAAAAACACTACATGCTTAATAACACATGAAATTCTATCAGGCTCGGATTTCCAGAGCATTCGATAAGAAAGTCAGATACCGCATATTCAAGGAAGGTGAATTGGTTCTCTCTGTCTGACGCCCAATGATTCTGAACTCCAAAAGGAAAGGGAAGTTTGAGTCAAAATGGGAAGGACCATTTGCAGTGGAAACTATCTACTCAAATGGAGCGTATCGTCTCATCAATCAAGATGGCGATAAACTCATGATACCTATCAATGGTAAATTTTTAAAGAAATATTACTCGTAGGCTCTTGGTCCGCTGCATCGTAGCAAAAGAAGAGGCAGATTGAGGTAATAATTTCCTTACTTGATTTTTCTCCAAATCCCCCCACCAATCCTCTGTAATAGGATGGCTGGTCCACAAAACTATCATGTTAATGGTTACCTCAGATAGTTGATGCTTAACTTTTATTCAAAAATACTTTTTTAAAATAGTGATCTACTATGTGATGTGTTGCTATTTCATCATAGTCAGCATACTTCTATGTTACTGAACGACATGATCTTCCTAACGTCGTCATTCTCACAAATGGCGTTTGTTTTCCAATAGCGACATACTATGTGATGTGTTGCTATTTCATCATAGTCGTCATACTTCTATGTCACTGAACGATATGATCTTCCTAACGTCGTCATTCTCACAAATAACGTTCATTTTCTAATAGCGATCTACTATGTGATGTGTTGTTATTTCATCATAGTCATCATACTTCTTGTCACTGAATGATATGATCTTCCTAACGTCGTCATTCTCACAAATGACGTTCGTTTTCCAATAGCGACCTACTATGTGATGTGTTGCTATTTTATCATAGTCATCATACTTCTATGTTACTGAACGACATGATCATCCTAACATCGTCATTCTCACAAATGATGTTCATTTTCCAATAGCGACCTACTATATGATGTGTTTCTATTTTATCATAGTCGTCATATTTCTATGAACGGCATGATCCTCCTAACATCGTCATTCTCACAAATGACGTTTGTTTTCCAATAGCGACCTACTATGTGATGTGTTGCTATTTCAATCACGATCGTCATACTTTTGAGTCACTAAACGACGTGATCATCATAACGTCGTCATTTTTACAAATGATGTTTGTTTTCCTATGACAAGCCTACTATGTGATGAGCTTCGTTTTCAAATTCTCAACACTTGATTATAACTTTGTTATTATTATTACACATCTGATCCAATGCCTAGAGTGGCTAAGGATAGATGAAAAATTTTAGCACTTAAGTCTAAAAAAAACTCTTTGACAACTCATCATGCTGAGGAAAAAAGTATAACTAGTCCAACTCAAATGGCAGTTAGTAAAGACATATCAAGTCCGTTAATAGCTGAGGGTTTGCTAAAAATCCTAAGTTGTGATTATTAATTGCACAAAAGAAGAGAACAATATGTGGATAAAACTATAAATTTTATTCATATAATAATTGAAGTACAACTACAGAGAGTCGAAGTACATAGATTGAATTTAGAAAACTCGAGTTACAAGTTATTTCATGGACCTTCGGAGCTAAACTACAAAGTTCGGTTACAAGTTCTTTCGATGACCTTCAATAACGCTTTCTTATGAAATTTATTGAGCCTTTTACAATGCTGTTGAGCTTTTTTTTAACAACGTTACGGTTCTTGTTATTAAAGTTCCATCTTTCGTTCCTTAGCATGAAGTCTTCCCTATGCCCGACTTTTAACTTTGGTGCTGGTAGCACCCACTCATCTGTTTGAGTAAACTGAGTACTAATAAAAATACCACAAGCTCTGAGCATAGGATCAACATTTTCCCCATCCCCGACTTCTAACAGAGCGTGGATGAGTTACAGAGTGAAGGGATGTTTCTAAACTTATTACTGATGCTCGCGAGAAGAGGAATGGGCATTTCAATGGGTCTGCGATGCTGCCACATACTTCGAAGCTCAAAATAAAGGATTGCATGCTTAAAGATGTTCAGTATGTGGAAGCATATCCTCAAGATGACCTTCGAGAGCTTAGCAAACTGCTGAAGCACTTCCTGACTTCGGTTCTGAAAGATTGAAAAATTCTCAAGATCAGCCAGATGGACAACTACAGAGAACAAGAAGACAAAATTAGTTTAAAGTGAATCTAATCTAAGTAGTGGTGTCGAAGTTCACCTGTTAGACGAGCTTTATCAAATGAGTTTCATCAAACAGACAAATCTTGTCAAACAGACGAACCTCATCAGATAGACAAACCTCGTCAGAAAGATGAACCTCATCAGAAAGACGAGCCTCATCAAATGGACGAACTCTGTCAATCATTCAGCTGAATAATTTCGACTAACAGAAGGATCTTACCCGATTAGCGAAGCTCATTAAGCACACAAGCAAGCCTCGTCAGACAAGCATGCCTCGCTTAATAAACAAAGTTTGTCAAAATAGACAGAACTTCACTCATCAAGCATGTCACACCAGTCTAACAATCTTTACTATGCAAAGAACCGCACTAAGCAGTTAAGAAAATAGATGTTCGTTTCCCCAGAACAACCAAGCCCCAAACAGAGGAGTAATCATTCAAGTGTTGGAAATTTGAATGTTCTAAGAGCAAGCGTCATGCTCATGAAATCAGGGGTTTGATCAATCAAGTCAAGATTCTACCTGAAAGGAGGATTGAAATAGCGGTGTTGATCGAAACGTCCAAGACTCCCACACTTTCTTTACCAACAGTGATCGATAAGATCGAAAAAGCTTGAGGCTTTGAAGAGACAGAGGAAGGGAGATTTGAAGAACGAGAACTCTCTTGAGCCATCATGGCTCATAGTTTGAAGGAGAAGAGGATAGGCTTTCTTGCCAAAAACAATAGCCCATATATATAGGCGGATAAGTGCCAATTCAATGGCTGCGATCTGCAGCACAAATCCCAAAGCGCCAGATGGTCAAATGGTGCTAGACTCAAAAGGTCGCATTAAGCACTAAGTATTTAATGCTAAACATGCGAAATGACTGGTCCATGTAGATCAACAACTCGGGAACTGTTAAAGTTCCTGATTTCGTCAAAACTCATTTAATGAGATTAATTCTCATTCCAAAGTTCGAAATGACGAAGGTCATTATTTTAATCAAGCTTGAATATCAAGACTCGGTTAAGATAAATTTGAACCTCATCTCTAAAGTTCGAAATGACGAGGGTCACTATTTCAATCGAGCTCAAATATCGAAACTCAATTAAGATCCGTCTGAACCTCATCTTGAAATTTGAAAATGACTAAGGTCGCTATTTTAATTAAACTCGAACATTGAGGCTCGATTGAAAGCAGGACGAAAATCATAAGACTCAGTTGAAGTCATGTTGAACCTCGTCCTAGATTTCCGTATTGACGAAGTTCATTGAACCTTGGGACTTATTCACAACAAAGTTCGATAAAATTTGAATTTTGTCTTGAAGTTCTAGAACTTAGCTTATCATTATGAAATGATGAAGCTCATTGAAACCAATGAACTTTGCCTCAACGAAGTGAGGCTTGTCAGGGCAACTTCGAAAAAGTTCAAGTGTTGAGACTCATTAAGACAATTCTTTTGCCATTACGAAAGTATTGCATGACTTATGAACTTTATTACAGAATAACCAAAAAATGCACAAAGGAGAAAGTCGATGGATAAAAGCATAACTTTATTGATAAAATGTCACTACAAAAGTTCAACAATTTTGCGGATTTTCTCAGCAAGTTGATCTATGGATTCTTGGTGTGCCGCTTCAACCTCCGCCATCGCTTGCTTACGCAGATCATCATCAGAAAACACTTTCACTTTACTTACGGTGTTTTCTAGCTTCTCCAAATCATCGAGCTCAACCTGAAGCGATGTTTAATGTTCTACCTGCTTGGTTGCCAAAGTTTGTCGTATTTCTATTGCGCTCTTCAACTCATTCTCTGCTTCTGTCGGCTTAGCTTGGATATCAGCAAGCATAGCTTTATAAGATTCAACTAAGTGCTGCTGGTTACGTTCAACATCAATAACCTTTTTGTCCTCACTGGACAACTTTTCGCTAACTCCCTTGAGCTCTTTGACCCTCTGCTTCATCTCAAGCACTTGGCGTTCAAGCTCAACTAGAGAATCATCCTTTTGCCTCAAGAACTGCATAGCGCGTTCTTCAGCTATAGGGAAGAGAGACTAACTGTGATGATCCTGCCACTTTTTCAAAAGACTTTCAACCTTTGCCAAATACATCCAATATGGCAGCATGGCTATACTACTAGTTAGGTCCTGCATCAGATACGGAAGAGGTTCCAGCATCGCCTTAATCCCAACAAAATCCCCACCATGATCCAATATATGAGTAGGGGATTCCTTTAAAATGATGAGAAAATTCTTCCGAATCATTGACACCCTAAATTCTTTTGCCAAGTCGAAAGAGGAAGAGGGTGTAGCATTGGAAGTTACCACTTTCGATTAGCCAGTAGACGACGGGGTGAACACAGTGATTGTTGTAATGGTTGCGGGAGCAGCAACAATGATTGTAGGAGTAACAACAATAGTTGCAAGAGTAGCAACGATAGTGGCAAGAGTAGTAGCAAACACGGTTGATGCTAGAGTTGGAATTTTCATTGAGGCGGTAGAGCTGGTGGGTACAACACTTGTAGCCATTTTAGTCTCGTCTCCGAAAACTACATCTAAAGCAACTTCGGTTTTAACAGTTGACTTGAGAGTAACAACTGCATCCACAGCTGCTCTAGTCTTAATAGTTGTGCTCGGAGCGACCTCAGCTTCAATAGGAATAACAGGGGCAACAGGAGCATCCTCAGCATTTACACTTGGTTCAGAGCGTGATCTCACACGAAGTCAAGATAGTGAAACGTCCTTCTTAGACTCTGACTCCGTGCCAACTCCAATTTGTTTTATAGGAGAAAAGATCAATAGAGCTTCTCGCCTTTGATTCTTCACAAGACGTTTGAATTTTTGCATCAACCCTGGTTCGTTGGACTTCTCCCCCACTTGCCTTGAGGCTTCAGCTCCTTCAATTTGTTCTGTAGAAGGAATGTCAAAGGTTAAACATCAACAAAATGACAATTCAAAGCTTACGATAAGCTAAGACAAACTTACCAGTGGGTCCCATGATAGGGTTGGGTTCCCTAAATATAGCTTTAGTGGATTGTTGAGAGGAGCCTTTTGTGGCAAGATTAACAGGTGAGGGTATACTCTCAGAAGTCTCATGCTGAAAGTGGTCAAATTACTCGTCAGCATGAGCAGGATCCACGAATTCACTAAAAGTAGTTCTGATTCCAAAAGCCTCACCTTCCCCAGCAGCGACGGGTATATGACTCCCACATTCATTAATACAAGGAGATCTCCGAAGTGTGCTCTCGTCCAGGACAGCATCCACCTCTTCCTAATTTCATGAGGACTGGAAGGTCGAGGTTCTTCCATTCCAACATTTTCTTCGGCATGTAAGAACTCCCTGAGTCATGGCATGCGACTTTTTTTAGAGGTATCCCCAGATCTATAGCAACATCAAATCATTCGTAGTCCTGATGAATTGATATTAAAATTTGAGATTGCTGTATTCGTCATACAATGCCACTTATAATAAGTAAGTGTTGTTTGGGGTCGGTGATTCTGTTGTGGAAGTGAGAAACAAGCACCTGTACCTCCAGCGATGGTCCAAAACCAAGCCCTCACTCCGTTAATTATGCTACAACCCTCAGCATGTAGTTGAGTGTTGGGGTTGCCAATGTACAACTGGTCGTAACTAAATTGGCGAGCGAAGCGACAAGACAGATATGGCTCTAACGCACACCCAGGACCGAAGCGATAAATGAGGTATCATGGATGAATACTCATGAGTCACATGAAACAGCCAAGTGGCAAAGCAGTATAACCCTTTCCATTTGAATCATCAGCTACAGTTTGGCCATAGCTGATCCTAGGAAAATAAGGAAAACACTAGTTGAAATCAAAATTCTTGTGGTCTCTGAGCGCATGCCTCATCATCGCCATATAGTGCTTACTCCAATCTGAGTTCTCTAACCTCTGGATGAAAGGAGTAACCTGTCCCTCTACACGAGTGGAAGGTGCGCCCATATGTGTGGGACAATGCATGATGAACCACGCTATGAGATAAGCATAGGGCAATTCCATCATTGGGTTCTCAGCACCATGACAAAAGGAGTAACATAAGCACCATAATCCCCAATGGATACGGGCGATCATGGTAGGGAGGAGGGCATATGAACGGCTGTGCGCCAAACAAACGGCCAGAATGCCACTTTCCTCTGCAAAGAATTAAAACTACTAGAGGGAATAACAATGTGCTTTAACCAAAGAATTAAATATCCCGCCAACACGGCCTTGGATGAAATTGGTTCTCCTCTTTGGTGAAAGAACTTTTCAAACTCGGTACCCATAGTATACATGTGTTCATTTGAGGCTATTATGTAAGCCTTAAGAGGATGAGCGAATATACGGCCTACCAGGTCACCCACCTCGCAAGGACCTAATGGCACTACATGATCTTTCTTTCGATCCAAGTTCTTAAAGAGGTAGTGAGCCCAAATGTTATGGCTGATAGATTTTTCACCCTTCTTATCAGCAAGTCCATCCATCTCCAAGCAGATATGGTAATGACACATTACCTCCTAAAAAGTTTCGACTACTTAGGGGTGGTCCTTCTCCAAATTGACCAATTCCTTATACCCCCGAAATATATTCCTCATAAGGATGTTTCTCATATGGCAACCCTTAGACTTCAGTTATCTTGTGAAGGGGAATTCCTAACTCTCCGTCTGGAATAAAGAAAGTGCATGTGTTAGGATTATACAACCCCAACACGCTGAAGAATTGATGAGAGTTGGTCCGCAATCCAAGCTGTGTTGCCCTAATAGGCATAAAAAGGCCAAATTTCTGTAGGTCATCATGATTCTCTTGCAAGATATATTCAGTGACTCATGGTCACCATTGTGTAGGACTCCAACGAGACCAACCAGGAGTTCTAAAATCTTTAGCGAGGAATTGCCCCTTTGCTTTAAAGAAGGCACGACCAAAAGTGCTGGCTTCTTTAGCTGTTTCACCAACGAGCAATTCTCTTTGGAACAGTCCTCGGTGCAATCCGGTCACGTTGCGATCACTACTATCTATTTTTGCTCCACTTCTAGAGATAAAGCCACATGTAACCCCATCTTGTTCTAGGGTTAAGTCCTAGTCCATTTTTTTAGGACGCGAAGCCGCCTTGAGAGCGGTAAGAGGAAGGTCACGTTCCATAGGAGACAAGAACATACGGCGACCGCTCACAGTCCTAAGCCATTGATAAGTTATGACTTCTAATAAGTCAGGATCATCTAAAGATTCTCCAAACAAGAAACATGCTTCGAGATGTGGTCACGATTGACTGATTCTAGAGAGGCATCCGTGATTAAATGCCTCAGCATGGAACTCAAAGGATCAGAAAGAAGTTCAAGTTCTCCTTGTTCTCAATCTCCAAATATGGGGATACCTGCAAGGGCAGAATAACATGGATGATATTCTGTTGCCTGAGTGCCATCTGAACCAAGATCACCACGTGGAGAAATGGGAACAGAAGGGTACAAGACTGCAAAAGAAATGAACAGAATTAATTCAAAGGATTCAGTAGATATTAAAATAATCCAAAAAAGGATTGAGTTGTGTCCAAATGATGGAATGAAGGTCATTTCATAGACGAACTTCGTCTGATTAACGAGCCTAGTCAAGCAGACGAACCTCATCAAACAAACAAACTTCATCCTACATGCGAGCTTCATTCAAACAGACGGACCTCATTTGACAGACAAACCTCGTTTGATTGACAAACCTCATCTCGTCTAATAGACAAACCTTGTCAAACAGACGAAACTTGTTAGACAGACGAGACTCATCCAATAGACAAACTTTGTCAAACAGACAAAACTTGTTAAACAAACGAGCCTTGTCAAATAGATGAACCTCGTCAGACAAACGATCCTCGTCAGAAAGACGAGATTCATCAAATAGACAAAAACTTGTCTAAAACATCAGCTTTGAGATGAGTTTTCAGGAAAGGAAGTTGCTCATCTCCCTCAAGAAACTCAAACCCAAAATGGGTAAAGTTCAATTGCTTCGAAACGCAAGATCTCATGTTCAGACGCAATACCTGGAAAAGTAGGCGGAGCGGCGGGTTCGTCAGAAGAACCAGCAACTTTCTTTCCCTTGCCAACGGTAGTTTTGGGGGCCATTGATCTCGATGCAAGGCTTGAAGTTTTCAAGAAAGAAATTTGAAAACCTAGATGATGAAAACTTTGACAGCACAAAGGATTTGAAGGAGAGGAAAGGACTCTCCAGATTACCATACCCTATATATAGAAGCAGAAAAAGATTGAATCAACGGTCGAGATTCATGGCCAAAATCGACGAACGCGATCTCTAGCAGACAAGATTTGCGGATGAGATCTATAGAGGAGATCTCGAGGCTCTAGCTGGCAGTCACTTATCAGGCATGGAAAAAGTATGAGGATGGAAGCCATCGCATTTAATACTGAAAAGCCTGATTCTCAGGCCAACGTGGGCTTAGCGAAGCTCGTATGAAGTGACGAAACTCAACAAACTGTTAAGCCTCATCTCAAAACGCCCAGAAACAACGAACCACGAGATTCATTTCAAAATGTTGAGGCTAAGTCCATCCTATAAACTAAGCTCATGATAATTGAGAGAGTTTACAGTATTTCAGACTCCATACAACCCAATTCAAGTCTGAAAACTTTGAAGGGGGTTTTGTAGATATCCAAAAATACCAAAAAATGAACATCATCCAGAAGTTCGCTCGAAAGCGTTGAAGTTCATTTTCAAAGACGAGGCTCACCATGCAACGAGGCTCAACATCAAGATGAAGCTCGTCATTAGAAATGATATTCTAAGTTCATCATTGGATGAGAAGATTGTCAGTGAAGACGAAGCTCGTCAAAGGAAGTTCACAAAACTTGCTACGCAATTGGACTCAGCTTTTGAAGATGAAGTTTGTTAGTGAAGACAAAACTTGTCAGACAAAGTCAGTAAAGACAAAATTCATCAGGAGAAGCTCGCTATTGTTGGCCTTCTTGTTTTGATGATGTTTAACAAACAATTTACCACTAATGTTGTTTGTCTAGTATTTGTGTTTTCTTATTTATTATAGACAAACAACGTAGTTGGAGGTTGGATGGATTAAGCCTACACGATCATATCAAAAGGAGGTTGGCGGAATTGTGGAGTGAAGCAACATACAATTCAAGTTAAAGATCAAGTTCAAGCTTCATCCGTAACGTGTACCAAGTTGAGCTACAATGAAGATCAAGATAATTGCTTAGGTAACTTTAGTTTAAGTGTTATATTATGTGTGTTAGATACTCTAAGCTCAATATAATATACACACACATTTTATTGGGTTCTTCGTATATATATATAGTTATATATATATACACAAGTTTTGGTTTCTATGCATATATAGTTTTATATATATATACATACATAGTTTTGAGTTTTCATGTTTATAAATATGAAATCACATGTTTTATATTTACTATTGTGTTTTGGTATTTATTGCATAGAATATGCAATTTTGTGAAAATATTATATTCTTAGTTTTTGGACTTAACAATAATCATATACATACTTTATTAAGTCTATATAATCATTGTGCAAAGTTTCAAAACATGGTTTAGCCAAAATGTCAAAACTCACATGTTTCCATTTTCGTGTTTTGAACTATTTTGCAAAATGATGATTTTTCACAAATGGGAAATGCAATTTGGAAAATTCTTTTTGTAACATGTTCATTTACATGTTTATATACATTTTCCAAAGTTTCATTATTTTTGGACTTCATGGTCGACCGAGAGCTTCCTTCGGTCGACCGCACCGGTCGACCGGATAAGTCAGCTGGTGTTTTTCTCGTGTTTGACCTGGATAGCGGTCGACCGAAAGTTCCGCCGGTCGACCGCCTATATGACCGTTGCTTTCCCAACGGCTATTTCCTGAGCTGTTTGCTGGGGCTATTTTTGTCTTTTGTTAAGGGTTTTGACTGAGATTTAGAGTGGGTATAAATACCTTGTTGCTGCTCTCTTTCAAGGTAATCCAAGAAGTTTTAAAAAACAAAGTGTTTAAACAAGGGTTTAGGGTTTTACTGTTTGTTTAAGTTTGGGTTTCTGTTTACAAAGGAGGAAGTTTTCACTGCAGATTGAGGGATTCATTCTCAATCCCCTTCATCCTCTTCTTTGTGTTCATAGAGAAGTTTTCTAACTCTTTTCTCTAGCAATTTCATTATTGATTTTCATATTCTTATTATTGCTAGTTTACTATTTGAGTTAGATTTTATTTTACACATTGTTACACACACCCACATTGAGCTTTTAGTATTTACATACATAGTATAGTTGGGTGGTGAGAGATTGTAACCTTGAGTTGTGCTTTCATTGTGTTCTCATCCATAGTTGAGAACAATCAATTATTGTAATTGAGCCAAATTGAGAGATACACTTTGTAATACACTTGTACACCGAGTGAGGAGTGTGTGGTGAGAGTCGGGGATCGTCCCAAGAGGAGTGGCGTCGGTTGACGAGCCTAGGGAGAGGTTGTAACCGAGCACTTGAGGGAGACACGGCTAGGTCCAACACTTAGTGGGTGTAAAGTGGGATTACAATAGTGTGTTATTTGTAAAGTTTTCGGTTAGCTAGAAAACCGAGTGTGAGGTGTAAACGTTATTCGGGTGAACGTAGAAAACCCGGTTGATAGTGGATTTCTCCCCGGGAGTGGGGAGCGGAGACGTAGGACGGAAGGTCCGAACTCCGTGATCATATTGTGTGTTTGAATGTGCTTTGGCGTTTAATTATATTTATGCTCATTGCTCATATTGCCATTGTCTCATTATTCATATCATCCTCTATCTAGTTTAGATTGTTTACCCTTGAGTTTATATATCCTTACACATACATTGCCTATATCTCTTTGTTAGGATATATCTTGTTGTTCATATTGCTTATCCTAGCTCATATACATTGTTGTATTTCATACTTGCTAGGATAACTTGTTAATTAATTTTAATTAGCATAAAATCATATTAGATTAGCATAAGACCCTAATCACCCCCCCCTCTAGGGTCTAACAGCCATACTGCAAGGTTGGCCCTACTAGATGAACCTCGTTTAGCATTGAGACTCATCTAATCTGATGAACCTCACCACGTAGTGAGGCTCGTCATTCACGTGAAGTTTGGTTGTAACGGTCACGAGGACCCAGTTAGCCACATGGGTTAAATTGTAGGAAGCAGTTACGCCCTCTACCCATGATTTCAGCACGTAAGTTACTTGCTAAAGCCTTATAAATAGCCATGAATATCTATGAAGAAGAGATAGAAGATCAGGGATCAAAAGAAAAGCTCTCATGCACAAGTCGAAGACCCAAACTTCAGTTCTTGTAGTCCAAGTCATTGTCAGAAGCTCTTGTGATTTGTTTTTGACAGTCAACGGGAAGCAATCTCGACTCAAGCATCGAGTGAAGCATCCTCTCGCCACCTAGAACTCACGTTAAACAAAAGAGAAGTCAAATCTATCTTCTCTTCCTCTGTAATCGATAGAGTGAGTGATTGTAAAAGGTTCTTACCAAGTGATAGAACCCATTCTTAAAACAAGAATAAATCAACTTCAATTTTTCGACCCTACAAGCGGTACTCATAAACGATATCCATACATGTATATAATATTTAAATAACCCATATCCCAAGTGTGGTTGAAAACAATACATGTAATAATCCTCTCCGGGATATCTGTGTGTGTGCTACAATACTATTCATGTATGCTCATGATTGTACGTGTGTCATTGTGCGGCTCGAATCCCACACTCACGGTCAAATGATGCAAAAGCAACCACTCAAAAACAAAGAGAACATAGGTCGGTCAACCAAAAGTAACCATGCACACAATGTGCACGCTTAGGGCCTTACCGGTCGATCGGCTAGTCTTGGTCGGTTGACCGGCCAGAGAGAAAAACACAAGTTTAAGTTTCTGATGTTTTGTATTTTATAACTTTATTTAAAAATTTATTTTTATTAATATGAGGCATATAACAAGATTAAATCTTTCATAATTACTTACAGGAATTAACTCATATAAATACTTGAATTAAACTAATTACAGTTTAACATCCTAATTAATCAAATTTTGTTAAATAACCTAATTTATAAAATATGGTTAAGTAACATGATAAATTCTAAACATTAAACAGAGATAAATTCGTTTAAACATGCTCACTTCACTTAGGTATCATCAACCTAGAGTTTAGACCTCTTTAATTAGCAAGAAAACTTAAATAATTATTAAGCTAGGGTTTAAACATGATTTAATCATGATTAACAAGTTAAAAACAAAATTAAATATAACCCTAATAATCATGATCATTAAACTAATATAAACAGTAACTAAAACTATAAATTTTCACATTAGTTTAACGATTAATATCATAAACTAAGATTTTAAAACATCAGGTTAAGCTTAAACATGAGATTCATCAATTAAACATATTAAATCTTGAATTAACTATAGGGATATGTTTGGAGAAAGATGATCTTGTCTCAAACATCGTATTGAACTCCCGAACACGTGCGTGCAAGATCCCTCTTCACCAAAGTCGCAAAATCTCGCCTTCCTCTCGACAAACGCCTCAAGAACTCTCCCTAATCTCACAAATTATGATTAAGATTTGAGAGAGAGAGGAAGAGGAGCTGCTAGTGTTTGGAATACTGATGAAAATATGTGTTTTTTATGTGTAAACATGTATATATATAACTGCAAACTCGAAACAAAACAACTCAAACTCGAAACAGGAAACCCAGTCAAACTGAGAAAAAAGTCTTCGGTATTATGGCTATAACTTTCACATCTGACCTCGGAATGAGGTGATTTAAGATGAGTTAGAAATCTATTGAAGATACCTATAACTTTTATCTTTTGAGTTTTTCCAGATTCGAACTGTATCGGTATGTAATATATATATACTCTTAACTAATTATTTTTCCAGATTTTATTTTTGTGCATGTTTAACCTTTGTATACTCTCATATATACTCTTAATTGATCTCAAATCAATTATTAGCATAATCATTCATTTATAAATAATATTCACCATAATTAGAGCTCATTTATTAATATAATTCATACTATTTTCCAAAATTCATGGGGTTTTACATTCACCCCCCATTTCGTACTCAAAATTCCACAATCGTATCTTAGAGATTAATAAAATGAGAAAAGCACGATGATGGAGATAATCTAGACAAGAAAACCCTCCCATACACATCTCGTACCACTAATCTCCAGATATGAAACATAAGCGATATTTACACTTAACAATCTAGAATGCAAATACTCCTACTTAACCCCTAACTAAACGGAACTAGTACGTCGGGTGAAAAATCTAAATAAGGAACCCCCTATATATATACCATGTGCTCCGAATGATTAGGAGTTAAGTGTTAATACCACCATTCCTGCATTAAATATAAATATGACTATGAAAAAAAACTATAAACATAAGCAATTTATAACCAATCATTTTACCTGCTCAAACAGGTGCGGATAGTCATCACGCATATCCTCTTTGCGCTCCCAAGAAGCTTCCTCAGCTTCTTTTTAGTTCCATTGAACTTTAATTAAATGTATCACTTTGTTTCTAAGTCTTTTGTCCTCCTTAGCAAGAATGCAAACTAGGATCTCAATGGTGGTCAAATCATCATGAAGCTCAATATCCGGTGCATCCAATACTCGTTGCTGCTCCTCATCGTGTAAATGCTTCTTAAGCATCAAAACATGGAAAATGTCGTGTATACTCAACATCGATGCTAGAAGATCTAGCCGATACGAAATAGCTCTAATGCACTCAACAATCCTGAACAGGCTAATATACCTCGGGGCAAGATTTCCCCGTCTTTCAAATCGTTGAACCCCCTTCATTGGTGGTACTTTCAATAAAACATAGGCCCCAACCTGGAACTCTAGTGGTCGCCGCCTCTGATCTACGTAGCTCTTCTGCCGACTTTGTGTTGTAAGAATACGTTCCCGAATTAGTGCTATCTTCTCTGTAGTCTGTCTCACAAGCTCCGGTCTAATCAATAAACTATCCTCTAGTTCTGCCCAACTAATAGGTGATCTACAAGGCCTCCCATATAACACCTCATACGATGTCATACCTATGGTCACTTGATAACTGTTGTTATAAGTGAACTCAATCAATGGAATGTCATCCTCCCAACTACCCTGGAAATTAATAATACATGCCCGTAACATGTCTTCCAACACTTGGTTAACTCTTTCTGTCTGCCTATCTATTTGCAGGTGGAACACACTAGAATATGATAATTAGCTATCGAACAAGTTCTGGAAGCTCCTCTAGAAATGTGAAGTGAAAACCGAGCCTCGATCTGATACAATCGTATCTGGAAGTCCATGTAGTCTCACAATCTCCTGGATGAATATCCTCGCATAAGTCTCCGTTATGTATGTCATCTTTACTGGTATGAAATGTGCTGACTTTATTAACCGATCAACTATCACTCAAACGAAATCTCTCCCCTTCTTCGACCTCGGCAGTCCTACAATAAAATCCATGGAAATATCTACTCACTTTCACTCCAAAAAGGGTAAAGACTGTAGGGTTCCTGTGGGTCTCTGATGTTCTGCCTTCACTTGCTGGTAGGCAAAGTACTTAGCCACGTATTCTATAATATTCCTATGCATGCCGCTTCATCAAAAGTGTCTCTTTAGGTCTTTGTATATTTTAGTGGTGCCTGGATGTACTGTGCACCTGGTACGATGCATCTCATCAAATAAGTCTTTCTTTAGCTGTGGATGACTTGGCATCACTAATCGGCCCTTCATCTGAAGTCCTCCATCTGCTCCAA
>NW_017972348.1:0-31382 GCF_001876935.1 Asparagus officinalis
ATTCACTGGATGAATCGTCTCGAGTCAGTTTTGTAAATCGCGATTCAGTTGAGGGGATCGATATTCACTAGGTGAATCTACTCGATTCAATTGAGTGAATCGCGATTCAGTTGAGTGGATCGAGATTCACTGGGTGAATCTACGCGATTCAGTTGAGTGAATCGCGATTCACTGGGTGATTCGACTCGATTCAGTTTTGTAAATAGCGATTCACTGGGTGAATCGACTCGATTCAGTTATGCTCGAGCACCCCCTCGGTTCGTCACGTTTTTCTTTAATTTCAATTTGATTTTGGTTTCTTTTTAGGGTAATTGTTGAAGTTGCGATCTTGGTTCTAGGATTTGTTTTAGCTTGGGGTTTCTCTTATACTCGATCTTGGTTGTTTGTTTTGTTGGATTATCTTTCAAAATTTGCAATCTTTTTTAGGGTTTCTATTAAAATATTTTAGAAATTGCAATCCTGTTAGTTTTTTTGTTAAAATTGGTTAAAGTTCAGAATTTTAGTTGTGGGGTTTGTTTTAGTTGCTGTCCGTATGTATTGGAAACCTCGGGTTGAAGCTGAAGTTAAACCTTATCTAAACCAAAGCTTTCGCTCACTAGAGGATGGTATAGAGTTTTACCGAGAGTATGGACGTAAAAGTGGGTTTGAGATCAGACGGCATACGGAGAAGAAACATGAGGACGGTACAGTTCTTCTTAAACACATTGTTTGCAGTAGAGCTGGCAGCAATGAATCAAAGATGGATGTTGATATTGATGAGTCTAGTAGCATTTTGAAAAAGAGAAGGAGAACTGTATCTAGTAGATGTGGTTGCAAAGCTAAGGTCGTATTTAAGTTTGATGGTTTGAAAGGATATAATGTTCTCTCATTTGTTGAAGAGCATTCTCATTCTTTGGTCTCCGGTAGTGGGAAACAATTTTTGAAGTCAAATAGAGTTCTCGGTCTCGCACATAAGAAACTTGTATTTGATGGAGCAAAAGCCAACATGGGGCCTAACAAAACATATAACTTTGCTAAAGAGTTGTGTGGAAGTTATTCTAATGTTGGTGCTACTTGTACCGAGTTTAAAAATTGGAGTAGGGATGTGAAGCTTTATATTGGTGATCGAGATGCTCAAATGATCATCGAGAAGTTCACGGATAAGAAGGAGATGAGTGATGGATTTTTCTATGATTATGCAGTCGATGAAGGTGGTCGATTAACTCGCATTTTTTGGGCAGATGTTATTGGTCGAAGAAATTACGATGTATTTGGAGATGTGATATCATTTGACTCTACATATTCCACAAACAAGTAAGATTTTATAGTTAATCTCTTACTATTTTCAATATTGTAATTATATATCATAGTGAATCTTATATTTTTTGTATGTGATACAATAGGTACAACATGAAGTTTGTTCCATTTACTGGTCTCGACAATTATAAGAAGTGTGTTGTATTTGCAGCAGGATTGATAGCTAAAGAGGACATTGATAACTATGTCTGGATTTTTGAGGTATTCATGAAATGCATGATTCGCGAGCCAAAGTGTATTGTTACAGATCAGTGCCCTACCATGAAGCAAGCTATACCAACTGTCTTTACAGAAGCACGTCACCGCTTGTGCATGTGGCACATAATGAAGAAATTTAACCAAAAGGTAATGAATCATGCATTCAAATATAATGAATCCTCATTAGATAAATACTGAATCTTTCGTTATATATTTATATTGTAGTTGGCAAAATGCATTTCGAAGATGGATGATTTCAAGAGGAAGATCAATGCACTGATTTGGAGTGTAGATATAGATCCAGCAACATTTGAAGTAGGTTGGAAAGATGTTATGAAAGAATATAAGCTTGAAAGTAATGAATGGTTGTGTGAACTGTATAACATTCGGGAGTCATGGATTCCAGCCTATTATGCTGATGATCCATTGGCTGGTTTATTGCGTACTACATCAATATCAGAGAGTGAGAACAGTTTTTTTGACAAATTCAACCGTAGATCTGACACATTGACAGAATTTTATCTCCGATACGAGAGTGCTATGGAGAAGCAAAGGCATACAAACGCAAGATTAAACTATGAAGGAACGAAGTCGATGCCAAGAATGGACGGGCCATTGTTATTGGAGAGGGATGCAGCAGAGTTGTACACTCGAACAATGTTTTATGAGGTACAGAAAGAGATAATGTCATCCTGTTATGATATGAGTATCAACAGTATATCAGAAGAAGATGGTGTGAAGATTTTTTCCTTAAAGGACAAAAAGAGACATGGAAAAATATTTGAGGTAAAACTTAATAATGGAGATTGAAACAATAAAAATTGAATCCAGATTCAATGCAGTGAATCGCGATTCAACGAAGTGAATCTCGATTCACACCACTGAATCGAGATTCAGTGACCATTTCATTCGCTTGTCATTTTCTTTTTTTATTCGGTGCTAATATACATTGTTTTTTGAATTTTAGGTGAAACACGCTTACTTGAATAATGACGTGCAATGTACGTGTAGGCTGTTTGAGAAAATGGGTATAGTATGTAGACATGGTTTTTTTGCACTGAACCAAGCTGATGTAACAAAAATACCAAGACATCTTGTTGTGAACCGATGGACAAAAGGTGCTGAGATGAGGCATTCATTGCAGTTCAAGGAAATATCAGAACAGTGCAATGCAATTGAAGTTACAAATCACAAGTTGAATGACATATGGTATGATTTCCAATCCTGTGTGAGTTTGGCAGGTTTAGATGGTGAGAGACTTGACTACCTGGAAGGGAAGTTGAAGGAGCTGAAGCACAGTTTGCGTGAATCTAGTTGGAAATCTGACACACAGAACAAAAATGATGTAATGGAGTTTTTTGTTGGCTCAAAAATACCAGCGGAAGTGATCGTTAAACCTCCCATTGAAGGTAGAAACAAGGGTCGTGGACGAAGAATTGTTGGTGATTATGAGAAATCAATTAGTCAACGGAAGAAGAAGGTGCCAAGGCTGTGTAATATGTGCAAAAAAATCGATTTCCATGACGCACGGACATGCCCATTAAAGAAAACAATACAGCAGAGTGATGTTTAATTTAGTTGTCATATTTCGTTTCAAAATCATGTTTAGAAATATATTTCTTATTAAAATTGCTGAATTGTGTAATTCTTAACTACATATATTTACTAGATTATTAATTACATGGTTACGTTGTGTCATGTTAGTATATTGAATTGAGATCTACTCATATAGCATGTGAATTCCATTATTATTAGTTGTATTATTTAAGCAGGTATGATAAAGTCGTTGTATGCAGTCATCAGTTTGAATTTAATTCGCGTTAAGCGATTCTGGACTAACTATATTGAATCTAGATTCATCATAGTGAATCTAGATTCACTGATATTGAATCTCCATATCACTATAGGGATTCATTATAATCAATCAAACAATCAAATTACTTGATTGTTTCGGTTTAAATTATTATGGACTAACTATAATGAACAGATTTTCATTTTAGTGAATCTGGATTCACTGATCTGCATATGGATTCACTATAGTGTAGTGACTAAGATAATATTGACTTACTGAATTTTTAGTGTAGTGAATCGAGATTCACTTTATTGAATCTGGATTCACTATAGTGAACCCAGTTTCAAAATAATAATTTAGTAATAACTTAGGATAATATTGAAACAGTGATCCAAGATTCAATACATACAATCCACAATAAGAACGATCAATTTATTTGTATGTTACATAAAAGCTTGAATTATAACTCACATTATATGCTGTAATCGAAATTCTTCCATTTGCATTCACTACCTTCACAGTATTTTCATATATCCAAACTATTCACAAATCTAGAAATAAAATTATGACAAAGCTATTCTTATAAAGTATATTTACATAGAAAAGCAGTTCAACACAAACTGGAGTATTCTATAACATTAAGTGATAATGTACTCAATAACTGTAAACTTCAACATTGAAAATTATGCTGATTACAGAATATCATTTTCTTTGAGATCTTGTGGTCTTCCTCGTCTCTTTTTTGCTATTGGCAGTTTCATCATGGTGCTGTTGGGCTTTGCTGATGACTTCTTTGGCCAATTCATTTGTTGGTTCAGTAAGAATTTGGCAACAATATATAGACCTCAGTCTATGTAGCTGATTTTTTAATCGCTCCTGTCGATATGAATAAAAGTTCAGTTAAAGATTCAGTAGCTATATTCTAAATTTTATTAATACAAAAAGACTAAATGTAAATTATCAACACATTATTAGTTTAAACACTTACACCCTCTCTATGAAAACCAGAGTTCCAATTTGCTGTACCACCGCCCATGTAGGTCTCCATATGTCTAATGACAAAAATACCACAATCAAATTTGTTTTCGGCCGTTCTCCACTCCATCTCAAGTCTGTCAGGCGTTAATGTATTTATTTCACTCGCCTTGTGATGTTTTTTGTCTGCCAAATATCTCACAAAATTCTGGTGATAGCTAGTGGATCGTTATTACGTGATGTGAACACAGATTCGCTATGTCTAGTGAATTGAGCTTCATAGTAAATGTGAATCCAGATTCACTAATTATAGTGATCGATATTCACTAGAGTTAGCTAATCTGGAATTCTCTGACTCTATTGAATTCCAGATTCACTATATTTAATCCATATTCACTATAGTGAATCGAGATTCACTAAAGTGAATCGAGATTCACTAAAGTGAATCCAGATTCACTATAGTGAATCCAGATTCACTATAGTGAATCCAGATTCACTATAGTGAATCCAGATTCACTATAGTGAATCCAGATTAGCTATAGTGAAACCAGATTAGCTATAGTGAATCTGGATTCACTATAGTGAATCCAGATTAGCTATAGTGAAACCAGATTCACTATAGTGAATCTGGATTCACTCATTACTGTTTTTGGCCAGTAAATGTTTAAAGAACATACGTATTTTTGCTATTGTCAATCAGCTCCACACTTGGATTTTTTAGCCCATAGCATACAATGTAGAAATGCTCAAACGCATTTATGGGGAAGAAGACCTATTTGTCATGAAATTTAATAAGAGATTTTACAGATATAGTTAAAATTGGGCTAAAGAGAAAAAACATTGTATTCTAATATTTACCATATCAATCTCATTAAACTTCATATGTGGATACAGAGAAAGTTGCTCATCCATCTGGGTAGCAAACCGATTGTATCTCAATTTATCATTGACCTCATCTGTGTGATGAATGTTGCAAAACTGTACAACATAAAATTTGTTAAATAATATGTAACTCAAGTTTTATTTCAAATAAAATAAAGGAAGATACGGACGGTTGTCTCAACATTGCAGAAGAATCTAAGTGGAGAATTTTCGGACTTCATTTTTTCTCTGTTGTTCAAAATATAGGACCAAATGCTGATTACATTTGCCTCAACGTCCTCAGTAGGAAGGAAAGTCTTGAAAGCAGGTAAGAAACATTCAATTTGTCTCCACTTAAAAACCATTTCACTGAAAAAACAGTAACAATATTCAATTTAATAAAGGGACAAAATACTAAAAATAGTGAATCTCACACCTAATAATAAAATATCAAATAAGTGTTCAGAACTCACAAATTCTCTTCTTCAGCGGTATCATCACCTGAATGCCTTACTTCTCTATGTACCCAATTCCATATGATGCTTTCCAGCTGACTTTGCCTAGCAGTAATCTGAGATACCCTCTGCACCCATGGTGACCGAAGAGACGTTGCAGGCTTCACCATCCTCTTTTCTTCCCCCCTTCCCGCATGTCCCTTATTTTCGGCCACCTGAACTTTCTTACCTTCACATTCATTTACTGCAGCAGCATCTTCAGGTTGTTTATCAGTTCTTCGTACAGATTCATCAATGATTTCAGATTCACAAGCTTTAGCAATCTGAACAACATCAACCATTTCCACTGATTCAGTCTAAGTAAAACCTTTAAACAGTTAGGACCAAAGCCAAAATCCCCTCTCGATTCCTTCCATGAACGAGAGGTCCACAATCCACAAATTGAACGATCAAACCTTTAAACAGTTAGGATCGTCTCAAATTTCCATCTTGGTCAAACCTTTAAACAGTTAGGACCAAAGCCAAAATCTCCTCTTGATTCGTTCCATGAACGAGAGATCCACAAATTGAGCGATCAAACCTTCCTACAGTTAGGATCGTCTCAAAACTCCCACTTGGTCAAACCCTACTACAGTTAAGACCACAACCAAAATCTCCTTTCGATTCATTTTTTGCGAACGAAGGGTCCACTTTTGAATTGAGTAATCAAACCTTATGACAGTTAGGATTATTCAAACCAATCCAGATTCTCTAAGTGGAGATCCCACTTTGAGTTTCTTTACTCCAGGAGATAGAATATAAAATTCTTTTTCTCCGATTCTGGGTTTATCTCTACCAACAAACAAGAGACCAGGAGATAGAATATAAAATTCTTCCTCTCCATCATCGGGTTCATCTCTACCAACAAACAAGAGACCAAGAGATAGAATATAAAATTCTTCCTCTCCATTATCGGGTTCATCTCTACCAACAAACAAGAGACCAGACTACTCCATTGGGTACACGAGTATAAACTGTTTTCCCTGACTCCGATAAGTATACGAGTATAAACTGCTTCTCCATCTCACTCCGAAGAGTATATGAGTATAAACTGCTCCTTGATACTCCAATAGGTATACGAGTCTAAACTATTTCCCTAATCTCAACAGGAAGTTTCTGGAGAATATTACTCAAAATATTCTTAAGAATAACCTGATTACCTCCTAACGGGTATATGAGGTTAAACTATTTCCCGAACACTCCAATGGAGCATATGAGTATAAACTATTTCTCCATTCTTCGACGGCAGTTCAAATTCAAGACTTCGACAACGGCCACGTGATAAACGCAGCACCGGAGGGATTTTAGCTATTCTACAAAGTACTGAATAAGCTAAAAGATAAAGAAGTCAAGGATTGAAGCCATCCATAGGGTATGTTACGCAACTTCCTCAACAAGGTACTGAAGAAATTGCAAGGAAAACTTATCATATCCAAAGTATCCCAGACTCCTCTTCAAAATGATGAGTCTGTGATACTTTGGAGGGGGTATCTGTAGACGTCAAAAAAATACTTAGACATCCAAATATCACAACACATGGCGGCGCGGCAGGACATGGTGCCGCGGCTAAGGCGCGGCAAGACATGGTGCCGCGGCTAAGGCGCGGCAGACCAAGGTGCCGCGGCTAAGGCGCGGCAGCCTATGGTGTCGCGGCTTAACCGCTGCAACCTATGGTGCCGCGGCAGTTAAAGCAAGATGCTGTGGTAGTTATAAAGGAGTTATCTGATGGTTTTTGAAGTCCACGTGGCGGCGTATCAGAGATAGAACGTGTGTTAACGTGGACAGGCAGTTAAACCACGAAAAAGGTGGTTAAAGGTCGTGGGAGAACAGTTTCAAACACGTATGAACGTGGGTGTAACGCGCCCTTTAGCCGCGGCAGTGTCGACTGCCGCGCTCTTTGGCCGCGACAGTGTCGACTGTCGCGCTCTTTAGCCGCGACAGCATCAACTGCCGCGCCTAAAGAGGCAGTTGTTGATCGGTTATTTCTTCAGTTATCGTCTAAGGAGGCTAAAAATACCCCCCTATGGCCATCATTGACAGAGGGAGCATTTCCAGAGCAGATTAGAGCAGAGAGCCTTGAGTTTTGGTGAATTAGAACATGAAAGAGAGTCTTCCTTCTTCACAAACATTCCCAAGAAGTTTCTGGCGATTCCTAGAGATCTAAGCTCTGACTTGATCTTTAGAAGAGTGAATATCTTACCTCGATAAGATATTCGCTTCAAATTCTTACTTCGGTAAACGAAGAAAGAATCATTAAACCCCTCACGGTTCAATTAGAATCTGTGATTTGGTGGTCCACGGGCTAACGCACCCCCGGCACAGGCAAAGATCCCACGCAAGCAGCGATCCAAACAACGATCCTGCGTTTGTTTTTTAAGAGTTGTAATTTTCATTTTGTTGTGTAAAAGAAGTCTTACAAAAAGGCTATCTCTTTTTTTGAATTCGTTGTAATCGACCGAAGATATAATGAATTCCATGACAAAACCAACTTTTGACGAAAACAAGCCCCCTCTTTGGTTCTTTCCTAGTGGCATTAGGGTCTAACAGAAGCACCTGCACTCCTAACTAGAGCATGTTCACTCTATAACAAATTAAAGTTACGTAGCTTATAAGGACCCTACCCTACTTTGAATAAATTTTAAACATAAATTTTGATCGAATACATTTGAATCGTCTGATTTTGTTAAATTCTTAATTTTTGACACATGTCACATTCTTTCTTCAAGTGGAAAGTCATAAGTTGTTGTTTTATAATTTGTCAAGTCAAGTTTTGAGTTTTAAAGTAGATTTTTTGAGTTTTCATAATGGTTTGGACCTTAAGAGAGAGAAAATGTGTTTTTATGATAAATTAGCTTATTGGGTTGGATCCAATAGAAATAATACCCATTAACCCAAGCCCTTTTCTTAATCCCTCATATAAAAGCCCCTAGTCCTCTCCCTCTTGAGATTAGGGCTGAGATTGGTGAGCTTGGAGGCCAAAAGAGGATTGATTCTACACCCAAGACAAGTGTTTTCTTGCTCAACGATTTTTTTTAAAATTTTGACTTATGGGTTTTAGAGATGTTACTTTCCTCTTGCTAATGATGTAAGTTTGATTTTAAAGGATTTGTTTAGTATTTTCGTGAGATTTGATCAATGGGAGGATCTCTCTAAGAGGTAGATCTCAATTCACAATCTTTTTCAAGGAGAAGGATCCATTGTGGTAGATAGATGTTAACTTTGCAGGATAGATTCTTTGATCCATGTTTTAATGATTTTCATAGGTTTTTGAATATTATGTGATCTTTGCATCTGTATGATACTTTGGGATAGTTTTAAATAGTTTGGATAAGGTGTTGCCTCCATTTTTGGTTTGGTTTGTAAGCCTTCGAGCTCTAACTGTGATTTGGAAATACTTGATCATTTAATGTGAAAATTGATGTATTAGATTCTTTTTGGCAGTAGAAAAATGTGTTGAAGTTGGTTTTCTATTATGTTTTAAATCAATGAAATATTAGATTCAAAATATTTTGAAACTCGTGGTTTTCAGCATGTGTGTATGCGCTAGACCTATCTAGTAAACGCGCTTAGTGAAATCTCAAGAGAAATTTAGTTTATAGTGTTTGAGTGCACGTGCTCAAGTGGGTGTTTTAAAGACAATTTATATTTTAAATTTTTGAGTCTGCTATTAGAACTTAAATGTCATCAAATCGGGGTGAGCGTACATGTCCTACCTCTGAGTGCAAGCGATCAGTTATTCAATTTGGAAATTTGATCTATTTTGAAAATTTGATTTATTTGAGCTTGTATTTCGTGATTCTTTGATTTCCTTTCATGATTCATTGATTTCCTTTCAATTTTGGAAATTTGATCTATTTGAGCTTGTGTTTCATGATTCTTTGATTTTCTTTCATGGATTACGATATTAGTTATTCAATTAAGCTTGCTCTTACCATCATGAGATAAAGTAGATGATAAAGTAGTCGTTTGGTTATAGTTTCTCGTTTATGACCACTTTTTGAATTCATGATATATCCATATTTACATTTACATGTATTGCTATGTTATCACGTAGTGTTTTATCATAGGTTTCTGTCATGCGACGCCATATTATTGCATGACATAGAATCCACTGACATTATGCATGTTAGCCTCAGCTATGCCTTGGACTTTTGTTTGCTTGGTTTGTTATCATGAGACTTGATCCTAAAGATATGCATGATTAGGCACCATAATGTGGTATATACATGATGATGATTGTTTGTGTTTGGATATTTGGTGTGTCCTTTATAACACTAAATTAAGAATATTTTCTGTTTGAATCAATAAAGTTCTTAGTTTGGGGTACATTGTGACTGTGAGTAGAGGCTCATGATTCTCGACAGCCAAAAATTTGACCAAGTATAATATATATAATAAACTAAGAAAGAGAAACCAAGAAAGAGATCAAGTATCCACATGTATCAAGTCATGAATGTCTTGCTTTGATATTTGACAGGCATGTTTCATTAACTTTGGAAATCCAGTTGAAGACCAGGGCCGGCCCTGGGCATAGGCAGGGGAAGCCTTCGCCTAGGGCCCCCAAAAAACAAGGGCCCCCATTTTTTTAGATATATATATACCTATATATATGAGGAAGTAAGGGGGCTTTTGTGCAAAATTATTAGAGGGGTCTAATAGCATAAATACACATCAAAACCTCCCTTATCTTCAACTCTTCAACCCGTCCTCTGTATCCAGCCAGGGCCGCTCTCACATATTAAAAAAAAAGAAAATTAAAAACCCTCTCTCTGACCTCTCTCTTCTTCCAATCTTCGGATCTTCCTCCCGCCTGTGTCCCGTCCTTGTCGCCTTGTCCTCCTCCCTCTCGGCTCTCGCCCGCCGGCCGCCGACCCGCCTCCATTGACCAAGCCAAGGTTAGGGTTTCACTTCTTGTCTTCTTCACTTCTATGCTCCTTTTGACAAGATCGTGAATTGGTGTAGAAATTTTGATTTATCTGTAAGTTCTCAGTTCTCACTAGGGTTTAGGAAGTAGGGCTTTGTGGAATTAGGGTTTAGGAATTAGAGCTTTGTGAAATTGAAATTGAAATTGATTAGAGCCTAAATTGAAATTGAAATTGGAATTAGTTCTCACTAGATTTTATTGTTTAATTTCAAATTTCAATTTAAATATTTGATATATTTTAGTCCCTAACATGCTTTTTGGTAGGAATCCTTGATTAATTTATTTTTCTCGATATTTATTAGATTGTAGCAGATTCAGAATTAAATTTGGATATCATGCCTCCTCGAAAGTATATGTCTAGACATGATAAGCGGATAAAGAAACAGAAACTTAAAGTATTCAATCGATCTCAAGCGGGAGCACTTGAAAAATTTATTACTTGTAGTAGAAATATATATTCTAATTCAGTTCAAGATTCGGTGAATGTTGAAAATGAGCAACCTGAAAATCAAGAAAGCGAGGATTTGGTTAATGAAAATTTGAATGAGAATAGAAATTCCATTGAAGAAGGTGAAGAACATGAAGATTCTAATGAGAATAGAAATTTGAATGAGAATAGCAATGTAAATGAACATGAAGAAAATGTAAATGAACATGAAGATTTGGTACAAGAAGAAAACCTTGAAAGAAGGCTTTCAAACATAAATGACCCAGGAAATTGAAAAAATATTGATCAAAGATTGAGAGACTTACTGGTTGAAAGAGGTCCCAAAAGAAATGATAATCTTAATTTTCCAAAAGATTCAGAAGGCATACATTTCTCCTCAACATATTACATTCGTAACTTATCCAATGGTGAACATCATGATAGAAAATGGCTAATCAATTCAAATTCTTTGGACAACGTTTTTTGTTTTTGTTGTAAGTTGTTCAAAAATGATGGAAACAAAATTCAATTGGCAAATGATGGAGTTAGAGACTGGAGAAATCTCAGTGCTAGACTTAAAAGTCATGAAACAAGTAGTGAACACATTGTTAACATGAAGAGTTGGATTGAATTAGAGATCAGATTACGACAAAATGCGACAATCGATAAAAGTGTTGAAGAACAAATCAACAAAGAACGAGAACATTGGAGAAAAGTACTATTGAGAGTAGTTGCTGTTGTGAAAACACTTGCTAAAAATAGTTTGGCATTTCGTGAAGATAATGAGAAGCTTTATGAAGAAAATAATGGAAATTTTTTAACTATAATAGAAATGATTGCCGAATTTGATCCAATAATGAAAGAGCATGTTCGTCGAATTAGGAGAAAGAAAGTCATCATCATTATCTTAGTCACAAAATTCAAAATGAATTTATTCTTCGAATAGCAGATGAGATCAAAAGTTTAATCATCCAAAAGATTAAAGAAGCAAAGTACTTTTCTGTTATTCTTGATTGTACTCCGGATGCAAGCCATGAAGAGGAAATGTCACTTATATTAAGATGCGTGAATATTTCAACAAGCCCAATAAAGAATGAGGAGTTCTTTTTAGGATTTTTAAAGGTGGATGATACATCAGGACGAGGACTTTTTGAAGAACTTGTAAATATTTTGCAAGAGCTTAAACTTGATATTGGTGATGTAAGAGGACAAGGGTATGATAATGGTTCTAATATGAAAGAAAAACATAAAAGTGTACAAAGAAGATTATTAGAGATAAATCCTAGAGCATTCTACACACCTTGTGGTTATCATAGTCTTAACATTGCACTTTGTGATATGGTAAACTCTTGTTCGCAAGCTTCATCTTTTTTTGGAGTGGTGCAGCGCATATATTCATTGTTTGCATCTTCTACAAAGCGGTGGAAAGTTCTTACAGATAAATGTTAAAGGTTTCACACTTAAGCCACCATCACAAACTCGTTGGGAAGGTCAAGTTGAAAGTGTTAAAGCAATAAGATTCCAAGCTCCAGATATAAGAGATGCTTTGATTTACTTAGCAAGTTCTAGTGAAGATCCCAAGACAAAAAGTGATCCTGAGTGCTTAGCAACATATAAAGTTGAGAATTTTGAGTTCTTACTTGGTATGGTTATTTGGTTTGATATTTTGAATGCTATTAACAAAATAAGTAAAATCATGCAATCAGAGGATATGCAGATTGATGTTGCTATAGACCTTTTAAGATGGCTCATTTCTTTTTTTGAAATCTACAAAGAAAATGGATTTGAAGCAGCTATGGTTGAGGCTAAAGAAATTGCAGTTAGAATGAAAGTTGAACCCATTTTTTGTGAACGTCGCATCATTCGTAGAAAGAAACATTTTGATGAAAATGCTAGTAAAGAGATGGCAATGACAGCTGAAGAATCCTTTAGAGTCAATTACTTCATATATATCGTTGATCAAGCTCTTTCTTCACTCAAGAGTAGATTTGAACAGTTTCAACAGTATGATGAATCTTTTGGTTTCTTGTTTAATTTGGAGAGGTTGAAGTCTGCAGATAATGATAGTTTGAAGTGTTCATGTCTTAACCTTGAAGATCTCCTAAAGCATGACAAAAATTTTGATATTAATGGGACAGAATTATTTTCAGAACTCCAAATCTTAAGAGAAGCATTACCAAGAGGAACAAAAAAAGCAATTGAAGTATTGAATTTTATGGAAAGGCTAAATTGTTGTTTTCCAAATGCTTGGATTGCTTATAGAGTATTATTGACAATACCAGTTACAGTTGCATCGGCCGAGAGAAGCTTTTCAAAGTTGAAGCTCATCAAATCTTATCTACGGTCAACAATGTCACAAGAGAGATTGAATGGATTGGCTATGATATCTATCGAAAAAAATTTATTGGAGAAGCTTGATTGGAACATTTTAATTGATAATTTTGCAGCTCAAAATGCAAGGCGATCCCATTTAATGTAGTATGAATTGTGTTATTTATAAAGCATCAAGAAGTTTTTTTATTTTAATATTAATATGATTATGTGCTTATTATCTCATTTTAATAAAAAATATTATGCTATCTTATAAAAATTTGTGTATGGAATATTGTATATAAAGGCCCCCATTTGAAAGCTTGATTAGGGCCCCGTGAAAAATTAAGAATATCAGGACCGGCCCTGATTCAATATTTATATCCATTAAGGACAATAGTTTTATTAATTATGAGAATGCAGGAGCATGGTTTGAGTATTGATGTTTTTCTGGAGGATCCAGATAAAACTGTGTCTTCCTTTGCCTTGCAATTAGAACATTGACAGCATCCAAATTTGGAATTTGTAGAATTCAGTTAAATCCTCATGACCGGGATATGGGATCACATTTGCAGAATTTTCACATGAAACTATGGAGCAATATTATGGTGGAAGAAGTACCCAATCTAGAGACAATACCTGTTAAATGTCTGTAGTTTGGCTCCTTATGTGAACTCATTTACAAGAGGAAGTAAATGTACACAAATCCAATAAATTAGGAGCTTTGATTTTTTGGGTTACAAACTCTAGAAGTTACAGGAGAATGTTTGTAAGCAGTCCATTTGTTTAAGTTAAAAAAGTTACAATTTAAAACAATCAACACATGAATCTGAAAAGAATAACCAGAAACAAACCAGCCCAAGGAAAACTTCAACGAACTAAGTGACACCCAAATCTTAGATACCAGCAATTTTTCCCATATCCAATTGCAGGTATTAAATCTCCAGAAGCTTTATCTATGTCTTTATTTCTTCTACTTCTGATGTTATTACGTCTGGTTCAGTACTTGTTCCCATAAACCTGGAAACATGAAAAAGAAAATTGTGATCAAATATAGAAATGACTAGGACAAAATAGGGATAAAAAAAAGATTGAGAGATTCTCACCTCGTATCCTGCTACTGATCTGCAATAGTTGGTATTACTCATCACAGTGCTTATTGAACCACAATCACTATCTTTAGCAGACATGTTTGTTTTATCAAACTTGAGATGCCATGGGAATTGATATGCATTTGCTGGACTCATACCCACTTGAGAAGAAGATCGTTGCATCTTAACACCTCTAGGAATATTCCTTCCCTCAACCGATGGTCTCCTCCTGCTAGATTGTCTCTCATACGAATCAAGTCTTTGTCTCGGGGCACTCTGAGACCTCCTCGCCTTTGCTCTCGATGACTCTGTATTAGCCATGTAACTAGGATAGAATGGGTAGTCAATAGAACCTTCGGCTGGATCAGGCATTGATGTTGCTGAAAAGTATTGGGGGCTGTTTTGTGCTGTTGCAAAGGAGAATTCTTCGAAATGACCACTGCAAGCTTTTGGGCTTATGTCAGTTAAGGCTGATGGAGATGGTGAATAGTGTTGTCGGAGATCGGCTTTGGACGGCGTTCTTGAACCGTAATAGTATATTGAGTGTCTGTGATCCGTTCTTTCAGATTGGGGAATGGAGTAGCTGTTCCTGCTATTTGATTTACTCCTTGGTTCCCCAATGTCCATCTCGACGATTTTGATGTTCTCTTCTGTATTATTCTCCATCTCCTGCATGCCAAATCGTTAATTTACTGTGAGTTTGATGAATTTGTATTTTCATTGTTCTGACTTTATCCGTTTTTTATGTCTCTACAGATAAAACTCTAAATTGTTAGCTCCGTGGAGTACTAACATGAGAAATGACTATCCTAATCTCTCTTGTTATAGTTCTGTGATTTTCAGATATGAAAATGAATGTCGTACTTTGTCACACAGGATGTCTGGCATGGCAATTGCTTGAAACTCATACACAGTACTATGTTTCTAAATGTTCTTTTCTTTTTTATATATGTACGTTCTTTGCGTAATGTATCTATAGGATGATATTTATATTTGAACAAATCTAAGTATGGATTTCATAAAATTGTGGGGTGGGGTGGGGGCTAACGTACTTCCTTTTATACATAACTTATCTTAATATATGCGCAAATCCAAGTACAAATTTATCCACTAGCCAATTAGATTTCATAAAATTGGGGTGGGGTGGGGGCTAACATACTTCTCTTAATATATGTACATTTTCCTTGCAAATAACATGTTTTCTAATTGTCCTAAATGGATTGATGCACGTATATTACCAGATGCAACCCACATGTAAATTCTTCATGGATGAAGTATCCTTCTCATCATGATCAGTTATGTAAACACAGGGATACAGTTGAGAAATGGAAATACTGAACCTCAAATGCAAAATATATCAGGCACTGGTTGGTTCACTGCAAAAAGGAACAGTGTAGCAAATATTGCAATGTCATATGATACATGTAGCATTTGTTGCAAAAATTGACTTCAAATCTATAAAAAAAATCCATTTTTTAGAATATTCAGATACCCTAACCTTTTTGTGGTAAGTCTATTCCATTGCAAAGTATGTGAGTGAAAAACAATTGTTGTAAAAGCTAAAAGACTGGGAATTTGAAAGAATTTTTGATGAAATGACATTGTCTTTTATGTTTGTTTCCGACAATCTGTAACTTTTTTTGCAACAAAATTGGCAGAAAAATTTGCTGTAGTCTTTTTTTCTTCTATCTTTTCTAATAAAATACTGCTAACTATACTCCTAGAAATATAAATCTGGTTGTTGTACTTACTTCTGCAGCTCTACGTCTTCATTACCAAACATAATCCTATCTTTCCATTCTTATTCTTTTCATAATTTTGTAAAATTGCAGCAAAAAAGATGTAATTGCAGGATGATAACTTACATATGATTGATGGAATCTCGAATGTTGTGGAGATCTTCTGCCAGTTGGCGGCCGTTGTGACATGGTTTGCGCTTCCTCTGCCATTTGTAACCTTTGGGCTCGAATTCTCGTCTGAGCCATTACCAAAGCTTGCATTCGCAGGAGGGTCTCATTGGCTTGCCTCCTTACCAGGTTTCCCCTTATCAATGCTTGCAGCTTCACTAATCCTTTTAGCGCACAAAGAGCTTTTCTCGCCTGCAGAAGAATAAAACCCCATTGCATCTTAGTTTGATTTATATTAATGCTGATTATATAGAACTTATGTTATTGTCATGTTAACCCTGAATTATCTCCTAATGATTGTTCTCTTATGTTTAGACAGACGGGCTCAAATCCTTTCCATTTATTTTGTTATTCATTTTATGACCAATTCACAAATCATGATCTTATTTGGATTTGTTTTTGTTTTTGTTTTTTAACTTCTTTTCAAATACACATGCAAAGGGTGTTATGGAAGACCCAGAAAGGTTTAAAGCACAATTTCCCCCCTCAACTTCAGAGTATCCCTTTTGCTTATCTACATTCTCTTTGTTTTGAAACTATCTTTATAAGATTTGTACTCTGATATAGAGATTGCTGCAAGTTAAGAAAGGATAGAGGTTGATGGAATGCTGAATATGAGTATCCTCATGCTAATTATACCCAGCACTGAAATACATAAGCTTCTTCAGTTGCTGCTGCATTACTATCTTATATCTGGCCTGTTATTTTCTTCAATTGTATGTAGATAAATTGGATGGTTCTTCAATCCTTTTTTGCTATTTCCATTTTATGACCAGTTCGCAAATCACCATCTTATTTGGATTTGTATCTAAACCCCAGTTACAAACATCCAGAAACATTTATAGCACAGTTCTTCCCCTAGCTCAATTTCAGAAGATTTTTTATATTATCTAACATTCGCCTATATTTTTAGAACCATCCTGGTGTAAATGAATAAATTGAAAAGGCGGGACAGAAGTTTAATTATTATTATTTTTTACCAGATGAGATCGAAAATAAGCCTGAATCTTGACAGCCACAGCCTCCTCCACCGCCCTGCTCGTTCGCCGGCCGCCATTGCTCACAGCTGTCAGCCGAACAACCGCGGCAGCAGCCTTTGCTAATTCACGAAAAAAAGAACAACCTTAACTAGGTTTTGATCTCGAGAGGTTAGTGGGTGGTTGATACAGTGCTTGGGTGCCATTTTGCATCCAGGAGTCTCATATTCATTGTGTGTTATACTCGCACCTGGTAAAATGTTGTAAATGCCCTTTTCTCCTCCTCCTCTTCCACTGTCCCCGTCATGATGTCCCTATTCAGTAGGTGATCTGTTCTGTCGTTTTTTTTTAATTGGGTTTTTGTCCTCCGCAAGATTGATCCAAAAGGACCGTCTCCCCTGCGTGCCCCTATCCTTCGCATCAGTAACGCCAGCGCTCTCCTCCTCCCCTCGAAAGTAAGGCTGGGGTATTTTAGGAAACTTGGCGCGTGATATCAATGAAATGGGCCACCGTAGCCCATGTGACGGGGTAGGCTGTGAACGTGCGAGGATCCACAAGGGAATCCTTTTTTCGTAACGTCAGCGCCTCATGTATACGTGGGGTCCTTAAGAGGCTGATCTTTTTTGGAGCTGGGTTTATTTCGTGCGCGCGTCTTTTTGCTCTCCTCTCGATCTCGGCCCCTAAGTCCTGGTCACATCGTAGCGTACTTCTGGCTATGAAAGAATGGTGGTGGTTGTGGCCATCCGATGTTGTTGGTTCTTCTGGTCCGCATCGCTAGTTCTTCTGAGCTGCAGTGTTGGCGCATCAGACATGTCTCCGGAAGTTTAATGGGCCTTAAAAAACAGATTGAAAAAGCCGAGTCTTGGGGTAAATTCTGGTTGGTTGATCTCGCATAAATGGTATCATCGTCCAAAAGGGAGATTGGGTATGTCGTAATCTTGATAGGTTACCTGAACTTTTAAGAGTGTGCATCCTGTTAGAACGCCCCGTACCAAGGTGTTCCGAGACGTTGAGACGACATGTGGAGAGGTAGTTTGGGTATTTTACTGCCATCGTCTATGGCTCAGATCTCACTGTAGCGTGCGGTGCTCAAGTAGAAAGTGCACTCAACTTCTTATTGGATGTATTGCTTAGTTCCATTAGTTGACGTAGCGCGGAAGTGATAGCCCCGGAATCTAGCAAGGACGTTATCTGAATCTACAAAGAACAATCTTCGAATCCACGAAGAAAATATCGAAAAAGAAAAATTTTATTGATCAAAAGTTATTATTCTCCTTTGAGGTTACATGACTCTTTTTAAATAGAAAAACAAATAAGACTCCTAGTAAGACTAGAATTACAAAGAAATATTAAATATCAAATTATATCCTAAAAAGACTCCCTCTAATAGAGGAAATAAATCATGAATCAAAATTGAATTTGTTTCCTAATCTAATTGGACTCTAATATTAAATTTATTTCCTAATCTAAATAGGCTCCAATTTTATTACTAAAAATAAACTAGAAGTTGATTATTTTCGAATTTCAGTCAAAACTGGGTATTACTGATGAGATTTTAAAAAACTTACAATTTGGTTGCCTCCGTCTCGTCGAGATAGTTGATTTACATATATAATGTCATAATTCACCTTTCGGACTGAAAAATATGATTGTTTCTTTGCGGAAGTCAATAATACGTGTAGTACGTGATTCTCCGAATCCTCCATGAAATTGTCCGTCAAGCGTCCTACATCAGTCTCCCCTTGTTGAAAGAAGCTCGACCCCGAGCTTATATTTGTTAGAATAGTATCTATGGCTCAGATCTCACTGTAGCGTGCGGTGCTCAAGTAGAAAGTGCACTCAACTTCTTATTGGATGTATTGCTTAGTTCCATTAGTTGACGTAGCGCGGAAGTGATAGCCCCGGAATCTAGCAAGGACGTTATCTGAATCTACAAAGAACAATCTTCGAATCCACGAAGAAAATATCGAAAAAGAAAAATTTTATTGATCAAAAGTTATTATTCTCCTTTGGGGTTAGATGACTCTTCTTAAATAGAAAAACAAATAAGACTCCTAGTAAGACTAGAATTACAAAGAAATATTAAATATCAAATTATATCCTAAAAAGACTCCCTCTAATAGAGGAAATAAATCATGAATCAAAATTGAATTTGTTTCCTAATCTAATTGGACTCTAATATTAAATTTATTTCCTAATCTAAATAGGCTCCAATTTTATTACTAAAAATAAACTAGAAGTTGATTATTTTCGAATTTCAGTCAAAACTGGGTATTACTGATGAGATTTTAAAAAACTTACAATTTGGTTGCCTCCGTCTCGTCGAGATAGTTGATTTACATATATAATGTCATAATTCACCTTTCGGACTGAAAAATATGATTGTTTCTTTGCGGAAGTCAATAATACGTGTAGTACGTGATTCTCCGAATCCTCCATGAAATTGTCCGTCAAGCGTCCTACATCAGTCTCCCCTTGTTGAAAGAAGCTCGACCCCGAGCTTATATTTGTTAGAATAGTAGCTTCATTTATAAATAATTTTCTTCTTTGGCAACGATCAGCATCCACTTGTATTCAGTATTGATTTTCTCAATTTGTTCTTTTACCTCCTCTGCTAGAACTTTTTTTGTATCAAACTTGTGTACGAATCTTTTCCATGACATGTGTAGTAACTGGCAGCATGTGGCTCTGTAGTCGACATGAAAAACTTGTTGGCCTTCTTGTTTTGATGATGTTTAACAAACAATTTATCACTAATGTTGTTTGTCTAGTATTTGTGTTTTCCTATTTATTATAGACAAACAACGTAGTTGGAGGATGGATGGAATCGAGCCTTAACGATCATATCAAATGGAGGTTGGCGGAATTGTGGAGTGAAGCAACGTCAATTCAAGTTAAAGATCCAATTACAAGCTTCTTCCGCAAAGTTTACCAAGTCATGCTCATTGAAGACCTTCATCAAGCTTGGGTATATTTAGTATAGGTTTATATTATGTGTGTTTAATACTCTAAGCTCAATATCATATACACACACAATATTAGATTTTCTCACAAAATGAGCTATTTTGAGAAAACTTTATGATATTGTTTTATTGACCATGTTTACTTTATATTCATGTGTTATAATGTTTATGAAGACATTTCATAAAGTTTCAATATGCGTTTAAACTCTTTTTGTCAAAAACATGTTCTTAACAAATTCATATTCATGCATATTTTTACAAAATAATGAGTTTTCACAATTGAGAAATGAAAATTAAAAATTTAATTTTGTAAAATATTTTTTTCATGTTTATAAATATTTTGCAAAGTTTCATCAAGTTTGGAATTGATTTGTTATGTTTAATGGAATTTACAAAATCATGTTTTTGTTCGTGCACATGTTCGTGCATATTTTACAAAACAGATGAGTTTTCATAAATGGGAAGTGATATTCAAGAAATTCTTTCTTTGACATGTTTATCTATATGTTTAGAAACTTTCTTCAAAATTTTACTATTTTTGGAGTTTATTTACTGTGCCCAATTGATTTTACAAAATCGTGTATGTCAGCAGATTTTCAGAAACTGTATTTCTGTGTTTAAACATTTATTTCTCTCAACTGGGAAATGATTTTTCAGAAATTATTTCTCTAACATGTTCTTATATATGTCTAGAACCGTCCCTCAAAATTTAATAATTTTTTGAGTTGATTTACTATTTTTAATTGATTTTACAGAGCTAAATACACAGTGCTACAGTACCAGCGATCGACCGCGCTACAGTGTGGTCGACCGACGAACTCTCTGGAAAACTCCTCCGTTTCTGACCTTGTTCACGGTCGACCGCGATTTTCCTCGTTCAACCGCCGTAGTTCCAATGGCTATTTTTAGAGCCGTTGCAGAGTGTTTTTTTTGGTTTTTTTCTTGGCTTTCTCTTACCTTTGGGGTTTCATACAAATACCCCCTTACCTCAGTTTTTACAGAGACACAAGAAATGTTTTAAAGAGTTTTGAAAAAGAGTTTAAGCTTGTTTTAAGATTGTTTAAGGGTTTAGTTTAAAGCTGTTTTGGTTTTCATAAGTGGAGGAGATCATCTTCTTGTTTGGGCTTCAATCTCCATCTCTCCATCTTATTATTCAGAGAAGAATCTCTAAACTCATTTCTAGCTATTTATTATTTTGTTTATAATTTTTATATGCTAGATTTTAATTGAGTTTAGTTTTGATTTATTAAATCTCATTGTTACACACACCCACTTGAGCTTATTCTATTTGCATACATAGTATATTAGGGTTGTGAGAGATTGTAACATTGAGTTGTGCTTAATTGTGTTCTCATCTATTGTAGAGAACAAATTTATATTTGTTACATTATGAGTGGTGTAAGGTTTTCGGTGAGCTAGAAAACCGAGTATGTTGTGGAGTTTTCGGTGAACTATAAAACCGAGTGTGAGGAGTGAACGTTGATCGGTGAGCGTTGAAAATCGACATTGTGAGGTGTAAACGTTATTCGGGTGAGCGTAAAAAACTCGGTTGTGATAGTGGATTTCTCCCCGGGAGAGGGGAGCGGAGACGTAGGACGGAAGGTCCGAACTCCATGATCATATTGTTTGTTTGAGTTTATCTTTGGCGTATTTGCTTTTGCATTTATCTTATATCGCCATTTGTGCATTGCTCATTTATTTCATCCACTATCTTGTTTAGTTTATTGTTTCCCCTTGTGTTAGTTTATATATATCCTTGCATATATATTTCATCATATAGGATATATCTCATTGTTCATATTGCTTATCCTAGCTTATATTTTTGTTGTATTTCATACTTGCTAGGATAACTTGTTAATTAATTTTAATTGGTATTTAATCGGATTAGATTAGCATAAGACCCTAATCACCCCCCCCTCTAGGGTCTAACAAAACTCCTCCAAATATTTTTCTTGTTGCTTCCCATATTCTAGTGTCGACGGTATCATCTCACCATTATTGAAATTATTGATGACTATTGCTTCCAAAAAATAATTTTCTTCCTTATACTCCATACGCAATTCTTTCATCTCCTTTATCTCAAGCTCTCTATCAAGCAATGCACACATACCATCAATTGCCTCGCTCTCTATTTTATCCTTCTCCCCCATCGGGACAATATCAATATGTGTAATATCACTCACGATATTATGTAGAATATTCATCTTCATTAACATATCATCATCAATATCAGGAACCTCAGGATGAATCTTGATGTTGACAAAATCTTCCTTTCCGGGGGTGAGCGTCTTGTTGTTTGCCACTAAAGAAGCCTTCTCCTTAGCAATCTCTGTCTTAAATGCCTTCAGTTCTAGGATTGACATAATTGATGAAGTCTTTATTGGTTCTTTCTCGGTGCTCTTCATAAATCCAGACTCTTTTCAGAGATGAATTGAGGTTTCTTAATTTTCTCATAATCATAACTAGTTTGATGACTCTCTAAAAACATCCATGATAAAGGTCGTATGTCGTTCTGCTCAAGATCTCGCTCCACCTTCTTTGCTAGACGGGTCGTAGTGACTAAGGTAAAAGAATCATTTAAATACGCCTGACATTGCTTGTAGTTAGAAGGTAAGAAACGATCTCTCAATAATTTCTTCATCTTTGCTCATGTTCGAACCGGATCCTTCCCTTGATGGTATCGATTTATTAGTACTTCATCCCACCATACAGATGCTTTTTCTTTAAGACTGTAAGCCACTAATTTAACTTTTCAATCTTCTGAGATTATCTTATACTCTATTCTAATCTTTTGGAAAGTTCGAAGTTCTTCGTGGATTCCAAGATTGTTCTTTGTGGATTCAGAAAACGTCCTTGGTGGATTCTGAGGCTATCACTTTCGCACTGCGTCAATTGGTATCAGAGCTTTGTTCCTTCGATCTGATGGCATGTGATGAAGTACCTTTTTCTCGAACTGAGTTCGACGTGATGAAGACCGATGTTAATAAAATGAAGACTATCATAGAACGACTTGCGTCGATAGTGGAGCGTCTGAACATAGGAGGAGGTCAAAATCGCATTGATGGTCCCCAACTACGTGATATGACTCCACATGATGAGTTCAATAGTGATGACTATGAAGCCTCACACTATGGTTATGATTGCAGAGATCACTAAAGTCATGACAATTATGACACTAGAAAATTAAAAATACCATCCTTCAACGGAAAGCTTCATGCTGATGATTTCCTTGATTGGTTGATAATGTGGATAAGTATTTTTCGTATAAGATAATCCCAGAAGATTGAAAAGTTAAATTAGTAGCATACAGGCTTAAAGAAAAAGCATCTGCATGGTGAGATAAAGTACTGATAAATCGATACCATCAAGGGAAGGATCTAGTTCGAACGTGGGCAAAGATAAAGAAATTATTGAGAGAACGTTTCTTACCTTCTAACTACAAGCAATGTCAAGTGTCTTTAAAAGATTCTTTTACCTTACCCGTTACGGCCCGTCTAGCGAAGAAGGTGGAGCGAGAACTTGAGCAGAACGACATACGCTCTTTATCATTGATGTTTTTAGAGAGTCATCAAACTAGTTATGATTATGGAAAAATTAAGAAACCTCAATTCATCTCTGAGAAAAAGTCTGGATTTGTGAAGAGCACCAACGAAGAACCAATAAAGACTTCATCAATTATGACAATCCTAAAACCGAAAGCATTTAAGACAAAGATTGCTAAGGAGAAGGCTTCTCTAGTGGTAAACAACAAGATGCGCACCCCCGGAAAGAAAGATTTTGCCACCATCAAGATTTATCCTGAGGTTCCTGGTGTTGATGATGATATGTTAATGAAGATGAACATTCTACATAATATCGTGAGTGATATTACATATATTAATATTGTCCCGATGGAGGAGAATGATAAAATAGAGAGCGAGGCAATTGATGGTAGTGTGCATTGCTTAATAGAGAGCTTAAGATAAAGGAGATGAAAGAATTGTGTTTGGAGTATAAGGAAGAAAATTATTTTTTGGAAGCAATAGTCATCAATAATTTCAATAATGGTGAGATGATACCGTCGACACTAGAATATGGGAAGCAACAAGGAAAATATTTGGAGGAGTTTTTCATGTCGACTACAGAGCCACATATTGTTAGCTACATACACATGTCATGGAAAAGATTCATACACAAGTTTGATACAAAAGAAGTCCTAGCAGAGGGGGTAAAAGAACAAATGGAGAAAATCAATACTAAATACAAGGCAGATGCTGATCGTTGCAAAAGAAGAAAATTATTTATAAATGAAGCTACTATTCTAAAAAATATAAGCTCGGGGTCGAGCTTCTTTCAACAAGGGGAGACTGATGTAGGACGCTTGACGGATAATTTCATGGAGGATTCGGAGAATCACGTACTACACGTATTATTGACTTCCGCAAAGAAACAATCATATTTTTCAGTCCGGAAGGCGAATTATGACATATTATATATGTAAATTGCCTATCTCGATGAGACGGAGCCAACCAGATTGTTAGTTTTTTAAAATCTTATCAGTAATACCTAGTTTTGACTAAAATCCGAAAATAATCAACTTCTAGTTTATTTTTAGTAATAAAATTGGAGTCTATTTAGATTAGGAAATAAATTTAATATTAGAGTCCAATTAGATTAGGAAACAAATTCAATTTTGATTCATGATTTGTTTCCTCTATTATATAGATTAGGAAACAAATTCAATTTTGATTCATGATTTGTTTCCTCTATTATAGGGAGTCTTTTTAGGATATAATTTGATACTTTCTATTTCTTTGTAATTCTAGTTTTACTAGGAGTCTTATTTGTTTTTCTATTTAAGAAGAGTCATCTAACCCCAAAGGAGAATAATAACTTTTGATCAATAAAATTTTTCTTTTTTGATATTTTCTTAGTGGATTCGAAGTTCCTCGTGGATTTACATATTGTTCTTTGTGGATTCAGAGAACGTCATTGGTGGATTCCGAGGCTTTCACTTCCGCGCTGCATCATTAGTACTCTTAAGTCTCTATTTGAGCTTATAAGCATCTAATGGCTGAAAGGAATCTGGGTAATATTCCAGTTCGTCAAGTCATTACCAGAGTTTCTGATTGAAGTTTCGGTAAATAGGAAAACGTTGGATGTGGATTGTTATAATGGGCAGGAGACGTATCACGTTATGTAAAATTTCTACGGAAAGGGGTTAAGCTAAACTATATATGGTGTAAGGTTTGTAGCTATACTGGGGGAATAGACCCTAGCATCTTTTCTCAAATGCGATAAGGGGATGGTTATATCTGCCCTTTCTCTCTGGTACATTATTGTGCAAAAGAAAGAAAGGTATAGTTGGCAAAGTCACATGCCGTTGCATAAATTGTACTGCCCATCTGGCCATGTGTTTAGGATGAAGATGAGTGGCTTCCTCCTCTGCTTTTGCTGTTCTACACGTCTTTCATCTCAAATCATTCAGAGCATTTTTGTAAGAACATGTGAGACAAAATTATTTGAGTATGATTATTTGAATAATCATTTGAAATCTATCGTTTTCCTTTTAGCTGAGCCGCCTTACAATGGGAGGAAGTACTCAAGGCATTTGATTCTTTGATTTTGTATGGTTTAAATCATGAGGAATCTTGATGGGGGTCTGTATCCGAAAGACAATTGAGGAAGCAGCTTGTTAGTTTAAATAAGCTGATATTTAAATGATTTGCTCTAGCCACTTTGAATTCTTCTCCTCTTGGAGCTTGACTGATTAACATGATTAAATTGGAAAAAGAAATTCTTTAGGAGTTTTATATAGAAACTCATATAGGGAGAAAAGATATCACAATGTGTTGGGGTGGGGGGAATTTAGAGTTGATGAGCTTAAACAGAAGTTAAGAATCAATTTTAACCCAAAAGCTACAGGTGTTAGGTATTGACCCAAACTCCTATTTAAACTCATCATTCTTTCTTATCTTATCCACCGGGATTCACTAACTTTTGTATCACTTCACTCCTGGGCCAACTATTGCACCAATTTACTTGCGGGCTAACCAGACCATGCATTCAACATATAGTTATCAAACAGCCTACCATTTCATTTGTGGGAGAAATCTGGCTCAATCTAGAGTTGATGAGATTTAAATAGAAGTTATGAACTAATTTTAACCCAAAAGGTATAGCTGTTATGTATTGACCCAAACTCCTATTTAAACTCATCATTCTTTCTTATCTTATCCACTGGGATTCACTAACTTTTGCATCATTTCACTCATGGGCTAACTAATTCACTAACTATTGCACCACTTGTGGGCTAACTAGACCATGCATTTGACACGTGGTTGTCAAATATCACACTACTTCACTCAGTGGTTAATCAAACTATATCACTCCTATGGACATCCGTGGACCTTAGCTCTGATACTATTTGTTGGGGGAGAAATCTGGTCTAACCTAGAGTTGATGAGGTTTAAACAGAAGTTGTTGATGCTGCTGGAGATCACATAGTCAATTATGTTCGTGTTTGCACAAATTTGTTGAGGATTGATGAAGGGGCCACTTTCTCCTCCGACTTTATGTCTAGTTCTTTGAACAGGGTAGATAAATCTGCACAAGTAGAAAGTCGTGAGAGGTCGGAGCTTGGTTCTCCCCGTTGTACCTCCGACGATCAAGTCAGCTGGTGAACTTGAGTGGGGTGAACAAGAACCGTGAAAGTTCTTGTGTGTAGTAAGATGCAAAGGAATTCATGGAGAATCCCCATTGTCGAAGTTGGACTAAAATCAGATCTGAGTTGTGGGTCTGGATCTAGAGATCCGATCACTCCCCTAAGTTAGAATTATACCTCTATTTATACTTGTGGGTGTGAGGGGTAGAACCATCATTCTGCCTGAGCACAGGATAGCGGTGAAGAAGCGTGTGCTGTGGCGAGTGGGAGAAGGATGCTGATAACCATCATTCGGGGCTTGCTTTATAGGTGTCGGCTGGCGAGTGGGAGAATGATCACTTCAGCATTAAATGAGAAGTGAATTGTAGCAGGGCGGTGGCCCACGTGGTCCAATGAGTCATGAAGGTTATCGAGCTAGGGGCATTGATGCGCTTGATAAGCATTAATGGTCAAGAAGTAACACCTTTCGAGTCGACATAAAGGAATGTCAAGTCGTCGAGTCGGTAAATAGTCGAGTGGACTCGCGGCGAGTCGTTTTCGACAAAAGGGAGGTGACAAGTTCCGCCCTCCAAGTCGAAATGAAGGAATATCGAGTCGTCGAGTCGGCGGAATGGTCGTCCCCATTGGTCTTTGGCCACCAAGTTGATTGGGACAAAGCATGTAGCACACTTGTCCATTGCTTGGCGATGAGCTTGTACTTTTAGTGAATGGGAACACTATAACAGTTGACCCATTTCACTTGGAGTCCGTTTGAACCGGGTTCAAGTGAAATGAGAGAACAAGTGCTGATTGTTGAATTGGTCGTGTTAGGATCACCCGAGTGCTGAGCGGTCGAGACGACTGACTCATTTTGCGCCTCTTATTGGCGAGATGTCCGGGTCTTTCTGTCGAAGGAGACCTACAAGTTAGAGTGACTAGGACTTATTAAGGATGCCTAGATCTTTTCGGCAAAGTGATAACCCTGAGATTGGGTGCCCAGTGTTGGCCCCTTTTTTGATGATGATTTGCCATATAATTTATAGCTAATTTGTTTCCTAGTGGTTGTGGCTTGTTTCTTTTTACAGGATATCCATATATGATGAAAAGTCATTTATATCAGAGTTAAAGATTCAAGATTAAATTGTGTGCGCAATTACTTAGGTATATTAATAGTTTTGTAACGTATATTATGTGAATATATTTCAAGCTCAATATATATACACACACACAATTTTGATTTTTATTACAAAATGAGTTTATTTGATAAAACAATGCAATATTAGTTTATTAATCTTTTTTACATTACATTCATATTTTATAATGTTTATATAAACATTTCATAAAGTTTCCACATGTTCTTACATGTCAAACTTCATTTTCAAGATTCATCAAAAACATGTATTATGTACACCTTGCAAAAATAATGATATTTTACAAATGAAGTGTAATTCCAAAATTTCTTTTTTTAACATGTTCATATTCATGTTTATAAACGTTTTCCAAAGTTTTATATTTTTTTGAATCTATTTACTATTTTTAAAAGAGGATTGAAAATCAGATTTACTATTTGTTTCTGGCTGATAACCTATTATCAGTCGACTGATAGATTTTATCAGTAGACTGATGAACTCGTCTAGAAAGTGCTAAAAGTTTCTGTTTCTGTGACTGACATTCTATCAGTCGACTGATGGTCCTTCAGTCAACTGATAAGCTCTTTCGGTTGACCTTTGAACCGCAAACCACTTACAACGGTCAGCTTATTAGTCGACTGATGAATCCCGTCAGTCGATTGATAAACTTCCAATAGCTAGTTTTTTTTAGATTTTTGGATTTCCATTTTTTATCTTTTTCATTGGTTTTCTCTTGGTTTTGGGGCTTGTTCTATGATCCTATATATACCCCACACCCTCTAACTTCTGAAAAACTAAGAAAATTGTTTAATCAAGTTTTAAAAGAGTTTAGTTTGTGTTTAAGTATTGTTTTAAATTTTGTTTTAAAAGAGGAGTTTTTCACAAGGAGGAAGCTTTTGATTTTAACTGAAGGAATTCATCATCATCATCATATCTACAGCTCCTTGTGTTTATAGAGAAGATTTCTAACTCTTTTATCTAGCTTATTTATTATTTGTTTTTCATATTCATATCTTAGCTAGTTTTATTTGAGTTAGAATTTTATTGTTCTCATTTATCACTCGCACCTCAATTGAGCTTTTAATATTATTCATTATTTGAGTTAGAATTTTATTGTTCTCATTTATCACTCGCACCTCAATTGAGCTTTTAATATTATTCATTCTATATATTATTGGATAGTGGTGAGTGATTTAGTGAGAGTGGGCTTCATTGTGTTCTCATTCATTGTTAGAGAACAAATGTGAGTGATTTAGTGAGAGTGGGCTTCATTGTGTTCTCATTCATTGTTAGAGAACAAATTATTGTATTTGAGCTAAATTTATGAGTATCACTTTGTAATATATATTTACACCGAGAGGAGTGTGTGGTAAGGACGTTGTCGATACTTAGAGGAGTGGCTTCAGTAGTAAAGCCTAGTGAGAGGTAGTAAAAGCTGAGCACTTGAGGGAGGCGATACATGAGGACCAACACTTGAGATTGTAGTTTGTGTATGTACATTGTGAGTGTCTTGTAGAGTTTTCGATGAACTAGAAAACCGAGTGTGTAGAGAAGTTTCGGCTTCCAAACCGGGTGTGTCGATATAGTGGATATCTCCTCGAGGTGAGGAGCGGAGACATATGTCAAGGGTTGATTGAACTCCGTGATCATATCTTGTATTTGAGTTTGCTTTGTGTATATTTATTTTGTGCTTGTATTTTACATTCTTACTCATAACTCATTAATACATCTTTTGCAAGAACTAATTAATCAAGAATTTTTTTTAATTGGCATAAAATCAGAATTAGATTAGCATTGACCCTATTTACCCCCCATCCCCCCCCTCTAGGGTCCAACACCCAGGACTTATGTAAAGGCCTGGGGCTTGGCAAAAGGACAACCCGGAGGTTGGGTGCCCAGGACTTACATAGACGCCTGGGTCTTCAATATCCCCATGATGGTCAAGAGGTGATTCTGGGAGTTGACCGTATGGTTAGTGCCTTCGGTTTAATCCTAAAAAGGCACCAAGGGCATAGAATTCAACCAAAGTTGAATGTCTAGAACTTATTAAAGTTGACTAGGTCTTTTACAACCCTGGGACTATGCCTAGGACTTGCTGAAGTCGACTAGGTATTTCGCCCTAAGGAGGGCCTCCCTGATGGCAATTAGGTAATATGACAACCCTGAGGTTAGGTGCCCAGGACTTACGTAGATGTCTGGGTCTTTAATAGAGCCATGATGGTCGAGAGGTGACTGTGGGAGTTGACCATATGGTGAGTGCATTGGGTTTATTCCTGAAAAGGCACCAAGGGTTTAACATTCCTGCGTAAATTAGGCACTAAGGGAGTGCAAAACAGGAATCAATACAGTTTCAAAATGATTTCATTTATTGAATGAAATGGTGCACAATTTGTTGAAAACTGATCATGATGATGACTAACTTATGGTTGGGCACTGGGGGTTGGCTATCCTGCTGTGGTTAAGGACGTGGCCATGGAGGTCTCGGTGCCCCCGGCTGACGTCTTGTAGGCACGGGCATCCTTCATATCCATGTACCCATGTGCTTTGGATATCAACTACTCATAATTAGAGACAGGCTTCTTGGCAAGTGAGTCGGCCAACTCATTGCTCTACAGGCCAGCAACGAGTGTGGACATGGCGACTACACTCCCCAGGTCATTGACCTCTAGCCTCTTAGCCTGAAATCTTTTGAAGTAGGCTCGGAGGCTCTCTCCGAGCCCTTGCCTTCAACACATGAGGGGGCAGCTTCTGCTTGGTGCCGGCCAGGAAGTGATGGATGAACTTCCGGCTAAGCTATTGGAAGCTGCTAATGGACTTCTTCTCAAGAGTGTTCCACCAAAGCTTGGCACTCCCCGAAAGAATGATGGAGAAGCATCGACATATGACTGCTTCTAATGCTTGGAGCATGCTCATCACATCTTAGTAATTCTTAACATGCTCGAAGGGGTCTCCCTCGCCCTTGTACTTCTCCATGTGAGGAATATTGAACTTCTCACATGAGGCATTCATAAGCTCGTCTGAGAGAGGGGTGTTCCCCTTGATAGCATCGGCGACCGGTCTGTACACTCGGTCGTATCCAGAGGCCCCTATGGTAGCCGAGAGGGTTGAACATGTTAGGTCTCATATTTATGAGTGTACTATCTAATCTAGTTTTGAATAATTAATAAACAATTCCTAACAAAATTTATCAAGTGTTTGTATTTACTTGTTAGGTATTCTACACAAAGATCCTCCGTGGGAGGTTGGATGGATTGCGCCTTAACGATGACATTCAATGGAGGTTGGCAGAATATCGGAATAAAGTCATTTGCAATTCAAAGTCAAAGGGAGGAGGCAGCGGGGTTGTGATAGCGTAGGGTGGTCGGAGGAGAGATGGAGGTGGGGAGACGTCGGGATGGCCTGGTGGTGGTGCAGG